>NC_072413.2:60393465-60696495 GCF_028858775.2 Pan troglodytes
CTACAAAGGACATGAACTCATCCTTTTTTATGGCTGCATAGTATTCCATGGTGTATGTGTGCCACATTTTTTAATCTAGTCTATTATTGATGGACATTTGGGTTGGTTCCAAGTCTTTGCTATCGTGAATAGTGCCGCAATAAACATACGTGTGCATGTGTCTTTATAGCAGCATGATTTATAATCCTTTGGGTATATACCCAGTAATGGGACGGCTGGGTCAAATGGTATTTCTAGTTCTAGATCCCTGAGGAATCACCACACTGACTTCCACAATGGTTGAACTAGTTTACAGTCCCACCAACAGTGTAAAAGTGTTCCTATTTCTCCACATCCTCTCCAGCACCTGTTGTTTCCTGACTTTTTAATGATCGCCATTCTAACTGGTGTGAGATGGTATCTCATTGTGGTTTTAATTTGCATTTCTCTGATGGCCAGTGATGATGAGCATTTTTTCATGTATCTGTTGGCTGCATAAATGTCTTCTTTTGAGAAATGTCTGTTCATATCCTTTGCCCACTTTTTGATGGGGTTGTTTGTGTTTTTTCTTGTAAATTTGAGTTCTTTGTAGATTCTGGATATTAGCCCTGTGTCAGATGAATAGATTGCAAAAATTTTCTCCCATTTTGTAGGTTGCCTGTTCACTCTGATGGTAGTTTCTTTTGCTGTGCAGAAGCTCTTTAGTTTCATTAGATCCCATTTGTCAATTTTGGCTTTTGTTGCCATTGCTTTTGGTGTTTTCGATATGAAGTCCTTGCCCATGCCTAAGTCCTGAATGGTATTGCCTAGGTTTTCGTCTAGGGTTTTTATGGTTTTAGGTCTAACATTTAAGTCTTTAATCCACCTTGAATTAATTTTTGTATAACGTGTAAGGAAGGGATCTAGTTTCAGCTTTCTACATATGGCTAGCCAGTTTTCCCAGCACCGTTTATTAAATAGGGAATCCTTTTCCCATTTCTTGTTTTTGTCAGGTTTATCAAAGATCAGATGGTTGTAGATGTGTGGTATTATTTCTGAGGGCTCTGTTCTGTTCCATTGGTTTATATCTCTGTTTTGGTACCAGTATCATACTGTTTTGTTTACTATAGCCTTGTAGTATAGTTTGAAATCAGGTAGCGTGATGCCTCCAGCTTTGTTCTTTTGGCTTAGGATTGCCTTGGTGATGCAGGTCCTTTTTTGGTTGCATATGAACTTTCAAGTAGTTTTTTCCAATTCTGTGAAGAAAGTCATTGGTAGCTTGATGGGGATGGCATTGAATCTATAAATTACCTTGGGCAGTATGGCCATTTTCAGGATATTGATTCTTCCTATCCATGAGCATGGAATGTTCTTCCATTTGTTTGTGTCCTCTTTTATTTTGTTGAGCAGTGGTTTGTAGTTCTCCTTGAAGAGGTCCTTCACATCTCTTGTAAGTTGGATTCCTCTGGTGCATTCTTTAGTACATCAATTGCATGTTTCAACTCTAGATTTTCTGCTTGATTTTTAAAAACTGTTTCAATATTTTTGTTAGATTTTTCTTTCTGTCTTATCTTGAATTTGTTTGAGTTTCCTCAAAACAACCATTTTACATTCTTTGTGTGAAAGGTAACATATTTTCGTTTCTCTGGAATTCTTCTCTGGTATTTTATTTGGTTCATTTGGTGAGGCCATATTTTCCTGAATGGTCTTGATGCTTGTAAATGTTTGTTGGTGTCTGGGCATTGAAGAATTAGGTATTTATTGTAGTCTTCCCAGTCTGAGCTTGTTTGTACCTGTTCTTCTTGAGAAGGCTTTTCTGGTATTCAAAGGGACTTTGTTATCTAAGTTTTTGATCACTACAGCCATACCTGCCTCAGGGGGCAATTCAAATTCAAAAATGCTGTGGTTTCTGTACACTTGTAGAGGTACTACCTTTATGGTTTTGGATAAAGTCTGGAAGAATTCTCTGGATTACCAGGCAGAGACTCTTGTTCAACCACACCTGTATTGGGGGGCACTCTAAACCCAGTAATGCTGTAGTTTTTATACACTTGTAGAGGTGCTACCTTCATAGTCTGGAATAAAGTCTCAAAGCATTCTCTAGGTTACCAGGAAGAGACTCTTATTCTCTTCCCTTAGTGTCTCCTAAACAAACAGAGTCCTTTCTCTCTATGCTGGGCTACCTGAAGCTAGGGGAGGGGTGACACAGGCACTCCTGTGGCCACTACCACTGGTACTGCACTGGGTCTGACCTGAAGCTAGTACAGTACTGGGTCTCTCCCAAGGCCCACTGTAAACACTACCTGGCTACCACTTATGTTTGCTCATGGTCCTAGCACTCTACAATCAACAGGTGGTGAAGCCATCCAGGCTTGTGTCCTTTTCTTCAGAGCAGCAATTCCTGCCCCCAGCCCTAGACAGGTCTAGAGATGCCATGTGGGAGGCAGGGCCTAGAGTCAGAAATCTTGGAAATCTACCTTGTGCTCTATTCTACTGTGGCTGGGATGGAACCCAAACTGCAAGACAAATGCTTTTCCTCCTTTTCCTCCCCTTTCCATAGGCAGAGGAGTCTTTCCCTGTGGCTGCCACCAACACAGCCCTATGGGGAATATTGCCAGACTACCACCAACTTTCACTCAAGAGCCAAGAGCTCTTCAGTCAGCTCATGGTAAATGATGCTAGGCCTAGGACTCACCCTTCAGGGGAGTGGGTTCCACTCTATCCCAGGGAAGTGCAGGTCTAGAAATGACATCCAAGAGCTAAGGCCTGGAATCAGGGACCCCAAGAGCCCACTTGGTGCTCTATCCTCCTGTGGCTATGCTAGTACCTAAGGTGTAAGACAAAGTCCCTTTTACTCTTCCCTCTGCTTTTCTCAAGCAGAAGGAGTATCTCCTCATAGTTACCGCAGATGGGAATGTGCTGGGTCTTACCTGAAGCCAGGACCTCTGAGGGTGTCACCCAAGACCCATGCCTACCACTTGCTGATTATTTAGGGCCCAAGGGCTCTTTAGTCTGCAGGTACTGAATCCTGCCGGAACTGCGTCCTTACCTTCAAGTCAGCAGGGTTCCTCCTAGCCCAGGATGTGTCTGTAAATGTTGTCTAGGAGCTAGGGCCTGGAATAAGAGCCTCAGGACTCTGCCCAGTGCTATATCCTACTGTGCCTGAGCTGGTACATAAGCTGCAAGTCAAGGTCCTCTCTACTCTTCCCTCCCAAGTAGAAAGGAATGAGCCCTTTTCAGAGCTGCAAGCTGCACTGCGTGGGATTGGGGGAAGGGTGATGCAAGCACTCCCTTGGCCTCCCCTGCTGATGTCTCACTAGGTCATATTCCCCCCTTCCCTCACCAAGTACACTGGCTCTGAGCCCAATACAGCACTAGAACTTGTGTAGGAGTTACAGTTTGTGGCCACCCTTTCAAGTTTATGGAGGATCATAGAGCACTTTAGCCCATGGTGGTGAGGCTTGCCAGAATTCAAGTTCCAACCACAGGGTTGGGCGATTCCCCTCTGGCCAGGGCTAGTTGAAATGCCCCCTCTGTGGGTATTGGCTGTGTTCTTCCCTGTGTTGCTTTCTCAGTGGAACTCAGGGCAGTACTGAGTTCCAGTGCAAAGTCTCACAATCACTGCGCTGTTCCCCCGACAACAGCACAGATTCTCCACACCACATGGCCACTGCCAGGGGATATGGGAGGGATGGCAACGAAAATTCAAGACTGCCTTTCCTACCCTCTCCAGTGCCTCTTTCAGTGATATGAAGTTAAAACCAGGAGCTGCGATCACTCAGTTGATTTTCGGTTGTTGTGAAAGTACTTTTTTTGTGTAGACCGTTGATCAATCTGGTGTTCCTGTCAGGAAGACGGTTGGTGGAGGCTTCTAATTGGCCATCTTGCTCCCTAGTTCCATCAGTTGGGTCATCTCTGTCTTTTCCTGCAGATTACTTCAGTTTGTTTTCCTTTATCTCATTTGTAATTGAATTTGGATATCTGCATAGAAAGTAGTGATATGAAAAGCTTCACTTTTTTTTTTCTGCTAGACCATTAGTGTTGGAGGTTGGGTTAGTCTTATCAGGCATGTAGGCATATGTTATGCTTAGAATTTGTTTTTTATATATTTTTTCAGTGCCTTACCAGGTTCAAATTCCACTAATGTTACTGTGTGCTTAGGGTGGGAGGTTGGGTGAAGAAGGTTTTTCTCAATGTTACTGTTCAACTCTCAGCTTTTAGCATTTCCTATGAAGATGCAACATGAAGGGACTCAGTCTCTACGCTTTTGTCCCTCTTCCATGTTAGACTGCTCTTGCTTATTACTTGATAATGGCTAGTCTGGCAGTATAGTAAGAGGATTGGTTTTCTTTTTCAAGCTTCAGTCATAAGCAGGTCTTGTTTGCCTTTTTCTCAGGGACGGGACTTTCTCAGTGACCCTCTCCTATTTTCTTTAGCCGTCAAACTCTGCCCCATGTCTTTGTTGTGTCTTGTATGGGTAAGAATTTCCTATTCTTCCTCCAGTGTTAGGACATGTGTAATGTTATTGTTGTATTAATACAATCATGGGCATAGGATGACTTCTGGACCCTCTCTTAGTGGTAGTGTTTTCCACCCTTAACCTTTCCTCACCTGTAATATATTCTGGAGTATATAGAGTTTGCTACTCTAACTTATGCTTTTTATTTGGTTTCAGGGGAAAAAAAATGACAGCATTTCAGACATTTGTGGCTGAGAGTGGCTTCTACTCTCTCTCTCAGATTTCCTATGTGAACCCAGTGGATATATATGGGGGAAAAAAAAGGCCTGAATACCTGCAACTGTCTTTTTTTTCATTAACTACCAGGGGTCCTATATTCTCACACAAGCTTACACTCAGCCTTTAGCAATTTATTAACCTTTTTACCTGATTCTTCTTACCTGCTTGCATGACACCCAGAGCCTGCAGTGCTCAGCTACTGATAAGCCAGTGCTTACTCCACCTCTCTTCCCAGAGGAGCTCATTTTCTCATAGTTTTTAGTCTAGTTTGTCATTTTTCAACTATAGTTCTCTGATGGATGTTTAAATTTTATGGCCGGGTGCAGTGGCTCACACCTGTAATCCCAGCTCTTTGGGAGGCTGAGCCAGGCAGATCATGAGGCCAGGAGATCAAGACCATCCTGGCTAATATGGTGAAACCCCATCTCTGTTAAAAATACAAAAAATTAGCCGGGCGAGGTGGCAGGCGCCTGCTAGTCCTAGCTACTCAGGAGGCTGAGGCAGGAGAATGGCGTGAACCCAGGAGGTGGAGCTTGCAGTGAGCCGAGATCACGCCCCTGCACTCTAGCCTGGGCAACAGAGAGAGAGACTCCTTCTCAAAAAAAAAAAAAAAAAAAAATACCATTTTCTAATTTAGCCAGATGTGTTTTGGGTAAGTGGTTGTGACACTCTTCAGCTTTCTCAATCCTATGTAAAAATTTTTTTCTCATATTTAAAAAAAATTAGTGATAACAAAATAATAGATTTCTATGTGCCACAAATTTTATCAGCAGTAGTAATAGATGGCATCTAGTGAGTGCCCAAAGGGTACAAAGAACTCTGCTAAGTGTCTTGTGTGCATTATCTCATTTAGTAATCAGCCCCACCAAGTACTTACAAGGTAGGCAATACTGTATTAAAATTTATAGGTAAGACCCTTATGACTCAGAATTGTAGTATAACTTGCCCGTGGTTACATAGTAGTTAGGTGGACCGAGGATTTCAATCTAGTTCAGTCCTACTATTCTGCTTTAAAATTCAATAACTGCCTGAAATATACCAATGAATGCCATTCATAAAATATTGCTTAATTCATGATAAATATACAAAAGGCAATATTTTTTCTATATTGGCCTAAAGGGAACCCAGAAGCTAATTTATACATTCACGCCCATTATTTTTTAGTAAGAGAGTTGGAGTGGTAGGACAGGTGGGTGTCAAACAACATTAGAAACAGATTTCAACAATTTATTCATTAAATGGAATATAATGTAATGGAGACTCCTTTAACCAAAGAGAAATAGTAATTAATAAATAAATATATTGGTAATAAAGCATATTACTAATTATACTGAATGCAATAAATAGCATTGGTATAGTAGAATCTTATCAGATCGTCATCTCCTCTAATGAACTGCAGAGTTCAGCACTACCTAGATACTTTGAATAGCAGGGGCAGGAAGACTTTGTTATGATCATAATACTATATTACATTGATCTTTACTTAAATCAAATTGTGTTTCCTTCTAAATGAAGAAGCTAATGCACTAGTTTAAGAGCCGCAGAGTTCCTAAGGGTTACTGCTAATGTCTGTATTTTTGTCCTGATATGAATACACTGTGTTTTAACTCTGCTGTTTTGATTTTACCTTTACAGATGCATGGTTGAGATTGTGTTCAATTGACTGAAAGATCAGACTTATTCTTCCAAATGCTAATAGAATCATTTCAAATAAACTGTATTTGGGAAAAATTGTCTTCTTAAAATGAAAACTACCACGAGTCCATATCAAGACTTCCCCAGTTGATGTACAGATTTTTCTTTTGTTTCCCACTTTGTCATTGGACTCATGATACTTCTAGTTAATTGGTTAAAAAAAATCTTGGCATAATTGTTTCCCCCTTCCTTCTTAATCCATGTATACATGCTTGAAGAGATAGCATAAAATAATGAAAAAAATTATTGATTTTGTCTCTTGCTGCTTATAGGACTTTCTCTTTGCCTGAAAATTTTGAAAGTTTGATTATAATGTCCTGGGGTAATCTTATTTGGAGTGAATCTTACCAAAGATCTTTGGGTAACAATTCTAGTCTGTATTCATTTAGAAGTGTGACCTCGGGCAGCTGAAGTGACTGGAATATTGGAGGGGAATTATATGGCATCTCCTAAGATTCCTTTCAACTCAAAATTTGAATGACTTAAGATTTCTGTTGCTTTCAAACCAACATTTGTGTTTATTATACTGTAACCATATTCTGTTCTCTATTTTTCACATTTCCTGTGGATCATTTTATGTTTGACAAGAGAGTAGATTTCCGAGTTCTGCATTAGAAAGAGACATCACAAATCCTCTTAGAAAAAAGTTAAATTCTCTCAAAACCTAACTACTGGAGTGTGGGAGGCAAGAAATATGATCCTTGGCAAAATGGTTGGCCCCTAATCTTTTTCACTACACTAACATAAAAAGTCTGCAGAGTCATGGATTTTGGTATTTCAAAAACTAGTATCACGCAATCCTCAAGAACCATCATTTGGTATGGTGGCTCACGTCAATGTCTACTGTACTTAAAGAATCTCTGGTTAAAGTTCAGAAAAAGTGAAATGAAAAACATGGAGGCAATAAATCCATATCTGCTTGGGAGCAAACTTGCTACAAATAAATCATAGGCCTTTCATTAGAAAAAGCATATGTAAGTATTTGACAGTTTTTAAGTACCAATGTTCCTTTCCCAAAGCAATCTGCTGGTACAAGTGTAGGTGAAGCTGCTACAATTGTTTGGGCTAGAATTTGTTAGAGCTAGAAACTCATATGACCTCCCCAAAGGCCACTGAGGTTGTTAGTCATGTTAGAGAGCAGATGTACCCTGGGTCAACATTTGGATGTTCTTGAGGAAAATGAATTGTAGAATGAGCCTGCATCTCAGAGGTAGTCCTGTAAGGAGTCTAACTGGTACACCTGGCTAATTTAAATAATGCAGGCTCTCTCATGCTCTCCTGAAATTAACATAAGGTTTCTGTTGCTTTAAAACCAACATTTGTGTTTACTATACTGTAACCGTATTCTGTTCTCTATCTTCCACATTTCCTGTGGGTCATTTTATGTTTGGCAAGAGAGTAGATTGAGAGTTTTGCGTTAGAAAGAGGCATTAGAGTCTTGCTGAGTCTCCTCCTCCTTTAGAGACTCTTGCTGAGTCTCCTGGACTGACTTTGGCTAGCAGTGATGTCCCAGGGTACCCCAGCACTCACTCTGTTTCACCCCTTAGTGTGCTTGCCAACCCTCTTCTCTTAACTTCTAAGAAGATCAGATATCCTACAAGCTCCTGGACTTTGACTGGTTCATACTATTCTTACTAGGGCATTACGGAAGATTGGGATATTAGAATGTTGCTGCCACACTGATTCTCAGTGACCTCACTCACTCATGGGGGAGACTGATACAGTTTGGATATTTGTCCCTTCAAAATCTCATGTTGAAATGTGACCCCCCAGTGTTGGAGGTGGGGCCTAGTGGGAGATGTTTGGTGGATTCCTCATAAATGGCTTGGTGCCCTCCTCACATAATTAGTAACCTCTCACTCTATTAATCCTCGTGAGATCTGATTGATAAAAAGAGCCTGGCACCTCCTCCTCTCTCTCTTGCTTCCCTTCTCACCATGTGACACTGTGGCTCCCCTTGCCTTCCACCATGAATAAAAGCTTCCTGAAACCTTACCAGAAGCCAGATGTTGGTGCCATGCTTCTTGTACAGCCTGCAGAACTGTGAGCCAAATAAACCTCTTTTCTTTATAAATTAACCAGTTTCAGGTGTTTCTTCATAGCAATGCAAAATGGACTAATCTAGGGACCCAGGAAAAGTTCAATGCTCTGGGCCAGTGGTGGTCCATTCCCTGACCTAGACATTGAGTTCTGCACAGAGGTCAGAGCTCTTATCTATTCCCACCACTGCTGCCTCAGGTGTACAGCACCTTAGGGTGGCATGGGTGGTAGCAGGTACCCTGTATCTTCCACTATTGGCATCCAGGGTAATCACTCCCTCTTCAGGATCCATGTTACATGTAAGGCATTTTCTTGGGGAAACTATATCTATCTATCTCTGAGGAATTCTGAAACTAGAGCTCCACAATGCCAATTTCTTGCCACCAACTGATGTGTTGACACTGTGCCCTCTCAGGTGGGTCTTTAAGCCTTGCCAGGTGCCAATTAGGGACAGCCATTTCCCATGTGAATGAGTTGCTCTTCTTTCACCTTGTCTATCTTTCCCACTGATGACAGTGTGTGGAAAGCAGGAGTGTGGTAGATGTTGAAAAAAACCATAGGAATAGAGTGATTACAGCTAACGAGTTTAAGAGAAGACATGGTTAGAAAGTGTGTTATTCTGTCTTTATGCTATATGATTCTGAAGGGTGAATTTAGCATGATCAGAAAACAACCATTCATTCACATTTTCCTTTATACTCTGTAAGATTTGCATTTGTGTTATCAATGAAGCACAGTAACAACCATGAGAGTTGTGGGAAGCAAATATCCACGGGTGTCATGATAAAATGGGGCAGCCTCATGAGTAAATGGTATTACCAGCATTAACTAAATTGTATTAGGGATGCTGACAGAGGCAAGAAAATCTTGTTTCAATACAAACAGTTCCTGAAGAGCCATGGCATCATGGGTTACTAGCATTGCTGTCTTCTCCGTACAGTGGGAGATAGGAAGTTAGTCTGGACCAGCACATTTGACAATAAAGAACATGAAGAAACAGTTTCCGGACCTGAAGAGAAGGAGGTGGTACATAGACACTAGGAGGAATCTCTTTGTGCCCTGAATGGACAGTAAACACATACAGAGCACTACTTCTCTGCTTATAATTCTAAAATAAATTATACTTCACAAGGACCTATTGGGAGTCTGAAAAAATGTTTGCCTGAGGCCCCGTGTACCCTAGGGGTGATCTTAGAGAATGACCAAAGCAGGTAAATTTCCTTTGTAAACTGCTGTTGTTAACATAAAAAGATAAAGGGGGAGCAATGAAGAAATGTCATCTATTCCTCCTCGGTAAAATACATACAGTGAGAATTTAGTGGAATACAAACGAGGCAACTTTTTGTGTATTGTTTCAGTGGCAGCACAGTGGGGGCCATTGTGAAATGGACATAGATAAAAGTGAGCAGAATGCTCATACGCACATGTGCAGCTGAAAGAATGTCAAAAGTAATACAGGATAAATCTGTGCAGATCATTCAGGGTACCCCTTTCTCAAGGACCATGCTGAGAAAATGAGAGTACATAAGATTTATCTTCTCCCCAAGTATCTTTTATTACTTTTGCATAATAAACGTTTCATAATCATGAAAAATAGTTATATATTATTCAGCTAGGGCAGTTCCATAATTTAAAATACCAAGTTGTTTTGTTGTTCCAGAAGTTTGTGCTCATATACTGAAAGCTATATATATATATACACACACACACACACACACACATATATATATACACACACACACACACATACATACATACATACTTTTTTTTTTTTCTTTTGAGATAGGGTCTCACTCTGTTGTCCAGACTGGAGTGCAGTGGCACAATCTTGGCTCACTGCAACATCTGCCTCCTGGGCCCAACTGATCCTCCTACCTTAGCCTCCTGAGTAGTTGGGACTACTTGCACGCACCACCATGTCCAGCTAATTTTTGTATTTTTTGTAGAGACATGGTTTTGCTGTATTATCCAGGCTAGTCTTGAACTCCTAGGCTCAAGCCATCCACCCACCTCAGCCTCACAAAGTGCTAGGATTACAGGTGTGAGGCACTGTGCCTGCCCAAAAGCAGTAATTTAAAAAATGAATAAAAGAGTTGCCCTGTTTACTGGTAGGTAGATAACAAATGGCCTAAGATATATTGATATCTTTATTCTTTTAGTTGTTTGTTCTCTGGAATTTTTAAAAATATTTTTACTCATTTCTATGCAAAATTAACATCCAGGGAGTCAATATCTAAAATTAAGAGGAAACTGCCTTGCTATAGTATTACTGAAATAATTGCAAGTTACAGGACAAGAGAAAACATTTTCTTAACTATGCTTATTATTGTAAATAAAATTCATCAGGCTGGTATATTACTTAGAATAATGCATTTACAATAAAATTTAGGTGCTATAGGAATAATTCACATGGAAATGCAAATATTTTAGCTAGTCAGATATAGAAGCAAGGCATGAACTACATTGTTATAGTAGCTTAAAAAGTTAAAAGCCATAAAATCATCATTTGTTTCTTTGACCATCTTTTAAAAGAAATATCTAAAAGAGATAACCTAATAGGACATGTCAGTGATGCTACTTAAACAATCCCAGAAAGACTTACTAGATGTTTAAAAGAATAAATCAGCCAGGTGCAGTGCCTCATACCTGTAATCCCAGAACTTTGGGAGGCTGCGGTGGACGGATCATCTGAGGTCAGGAGTTCAAGACCAGTTTGGCCAACATGGCGAAACCCTGTCTCTACTAAAAACAGAAAAATTAGCCAGGCATGGTGGTGCATGCCTGTAATCCCAGCTACTCAGGAGGCTGAGGCAGGAGACTCGCTTGAACCCAGGAAGTGGAGGTTGCAGTGAGCCGAGATTGCACCATTGCACTCCAGCTTGGGCAACAAGAGTGAAACTCCATCTCAATAAATAAATAAATAAATAAATAAATCTACATTTATTTCATTTGTTGTATGTATTCATTAGGTAAAAATTAGAAAAAAAAAACTGAATTTGAATGAGATGTAAATCTTCCCACAGCTCAATATTCCAATCCTTTACCTATACAGGTACCTGTTTGATGAATGGACACATATTTATTATGCATGTTATATTTTGCATACAGTTGCAGCCTGCTTTTTTACTCATTGTATCACGTATTTCCATGTAAACGATGCACGTGTATTATCTAGATTATTCAGTGGTTTCTAGAATTGCGCCGTGTGAAGGTACTGCAATTTATTTAATTATTCCCCTGTTCTGGGAAACGTGGGTTGTTGGTAAACAACCCTGTGATGAGCACAATTGAAAACTTATCTGTGTGCACTTGCTTGATATTTTCCTAGGATAAGAGGAGGGGAATCATTGGGCCAAGGGGTAAAAACATTTTAGGAACTTTTAATACATATTATTATATTGTCCTCCAGAAATGTTATTTGCTGTGCTTTTCTTCAGCAAAGGGATATCAAAGGGTTTTTGAATGCCTAAGTAATCACTTTGTTTTACCGACTTGCATCACAAAATACTTTATGCTCTGTTTCTGTTTGTGTTTAATAAATAATGACTTCTAAACTTTGATGTTTAAGTGACTTTGTTATGATTTACGTTATAATCTGGAAACAAATTCATTTATACAAAAGTGAGGAAATCTTCATTTAATCCTTTGTTAAAACAATTAAATTTTTGTAATGAAAATAATCTACCCTGATTAATTTTATTTGCAAATGCCAATATTGGCATTAAGGTATCTTTGTAGAAAAGTTTTATTGATATTCTGCTTTTTCCAATTGGGTATATACTAACTGATGTTTATATTTTTATTTTAAAAGCTTGATAATGGATACTCAATTTTTATTAGTGCTTGCATATGAATATCACATTTCTACTGTTTTAAAATTTTAATGATACACTACCCTAGACTTCATCATTTCATCCTTCTGTATCATCCCTCTAAAAGCCTGTTTCAAAGGCTTAAAACTCCTGGAAAGTTTGTTTTGTTATTCTGCTGAAATTTACAGTTGTTTATTCAATTTAAGAACAAGAAACCAAGATGCATTTTTCTTACCCGTTAAACTTTTTTTTTCTATTTTAGAAAATTTATAAAAACAAAATTAGCAGCAGGTTTGAAAATTCCATGACAGTACCATCTGTTCAAGGAGATGAGAAACATACTTCAAAAATAACTTTTCAAGCAATGGTTCAAAGATATGTGGATTCTGGGATTTCCATTATTAGTTTTAGTTTTTCCATTCCCCGGAAGCATTTTCTAAGAAGTTACTTCAGTTACTGGGAATTACTGGGAATGACTCAGATTTGCTGTTGTTATTTTGCTTTGAAACAACTTTTTATTATTAGAAAAAATTAATACAGTTTGAGTATTTCTTATCTGGAAGGGTTGGGACTGGAAGTGTTTTGAATTTCAAATGTTTTTCAAATTTTGGGATTTTTGCATATACATAAATGTATCATTTGTGTATACATAAATACCTTGGGCAGGAAACCCAAGTCTAAACACAAAATCCATTTATGTTTCATTTATGCCTTATACACATGGCCCAAAGGTAAGTTTATACAGTATTTTTAATACTTTTGTGCATGGAACAAAGTTTGTATATTTTGAACCATCAGAAAACATAGTCGTGGTTTAAAGGAACAGATGATAACATAAATTGAAAGTTTGACAAAAACTATTTCAATATAGCTATACATACACACTTCCAAAGTATGTAAACATTGAAGTTTTTAACCTTCACTTAAGCTAATTAAGTATATTTAGAAGTACATTAAATCATTTTAAGTAAATGAAAACTACCTATAAATACATTAAATCATGAGATGATACAGAAAAGAAAGAAAAGTATTGCAGATTTAATAATGGCATGTAATTCATTTCCATGAATTTCAAAGAACACACTCCAAATTTGCATGCACACGTTATTAAGTATATGGTAAATTTTCATTTGTGCTAGTGACAGCAAAGGCGGTTGCCAGTTCATGAGTATATTCTAGGCAATTTTCTGAATGATACACTTCTAATTACAACACTTTGTTAAATCATGTAACACTTGGTCCCATGGCATCCCTCCCTGCTCTGCTGGTGGCATCAGCTTGAATTACTGCATTTAGAAATGTAAGGCTGCTGTTTTACTAATTGAGACTGCTTCTGTGATAAGCCTAGAGGAAAAAAAGCTATGCTGATTCACAAAAGAAAGACCTTTACGTGACAAAATACTTTGCCATAGTGAAGTGTATAGAAGAGTAAAGTATAACGTGAAAAAGCTTCGCTCCAGTAGCCTCTCTTGTAGTTACTTTAGCGTAGAATACTGAACATTCATAAATGCTTTTAGGGGTTTTATTCATTTTAATACTTACAGAGCAAATCAATGGAAGATATTTTTCTACTATGAAATGCTGAATACTAAAGATTTTAGAAAAAAAATCGGTAGTAAAATGTTTTTACTTTGTAGCTTATCAAGATTAAAAATAAGCTTCTCCATTTGTTTTGTTCTTTTACTTTGTATATAACCAGCACATATGGTCAGGCCTTGCGAGAGTGGCATATCTGGGAAAGAGGAATCACTTTGTTTCTGCTATATAGTAACTAACAAATAAGCACTCGCATTTCTTGGCTGATTGTCTTTTTGATGTACCATTTCTGTGGTGTTAATAAACATGCATGAAAGTTTGCAGTGAAACCAGTTTACAGTGAACCCCATTTTTTTGTGAATTGGCAATGAATTTATGAGAGCTGCCAGAACTTATTAATGTGTTCATTTTTTCTCTGTTTAATATTGCACTTTCCATACAAGCTAGGAATAGTGTTGGATGTGTAACATCTATTTTCAGCCATGACTCACTGATTTCATCAGCATATTAGGGTCAACATTCTGAGGCTAAAGAGAAAACAGACTTGGATGTAGAGGAAATGCACACTAACTTCTGATGAGATAGCAAATAAATATAAATACTGCATATGACATTTAGTACTTAATATTTCCTATGTAGAATATCATTTATTATACTTATCCCAGCTCTCCCACTTGTTAGCAGTTTGGCCTTGGGAAAACTACCAAACCTCTCTATGCTACAATTTTTTTTTTTTTACCTGTAAGATTGGTATAATAACATTTGTTCCACGGTTATTGTGAGGATGAAATAAGATAATACAAGTAAACTGGAAAAGTAAGCAATCTATAAACGTTAGCTTTTGTTTTGTGCCTTGAATAAAAGTGAAGTTCAATTACTGTTTTTAAAGTACATTGCTGTGGGGAAACTGGCAGAAATTTTTTTCTTGTTTCATAAAGAATATTTGTACTTGTGTAATTGTATTAGTCTGAGTTCTTCAGGGAAACATAACCGTAGGACATCTATCTGTATGTATGCATTAGGTTGGTGCAAAAGTAATTGCAGTTCTTGCCATTAGCAGTAATGGCAAGAACTGCAATTACTTTTGCACCAACCTAATATATATGCATATGCCATCACAGTGACTGTTCGTAATTATTCTAGGGCTCTAAGGTAAGCACATAAAGGCAGTTTTTGTATTTATTTGAAGTTTTTATTTACCTTAGAATGTACAGGCTTTCATTGGCAGAGGAGCCCCAATTTGTCCATTACAAACAGAATTTCTTTTGAACTTGTAAGTATTCCCTACTGAAGCTGGTCTGTAGTAATTGAGAATGTTATCCACAAGAAGAGAAAGTGGAGATGAGAGGCTGAGAGAGAAAAGGTTTGGGTGGCAGCAAGTCACTGGTTCTAGACTTTGCCCACTATACCCATCCCTTCTGGGTTGTATGAACTAGTCATTTTCCCTCTTTCTCTAAGCATATTTGCATTTCTTCCTGTAACTTATAACCAAAGGAGTAATGACTAATAGAATGAAAGCTATTATATTTTAGGATGGTATTTAACTCCAGAGTTTCAGGAAACACAGCTCATCACATATGCTTTGGGTATCTTTTTAGAGATTAGGGTTATCATGTTAATGCATTCCCTCATTCTCTTGACCTTGAGAAGGCAATACATCCGGCCCCTCCCTCACTCACATTCTGTGTCCTACATTTGATCTTAAAGTTGTATACCTGCTATGTCAATCAAAAACTATTTAAATGATTTAGTAATAAGAGCATTTGAAAACCCTACTTGCTATCTCTTTGACCTTTCTTCTCTTCTCTTCTGCCAATCACAAATTTGCTTCTATCTGTATGTAGAAAGAGTCCAAAATAAAGCAACCCTAATTTAAATTTCATGGAGAAGACTGGGGATCCACAAACAGTGCTTTTTTTGGTAACAGTATACCTCGTGGAGTGTACTAAAATTTCATTCTCAGAAAAATATTGATAGATATTATATGCAGATAAAATGATTGCTTTTCACTGACTACTTTGTTGGAGAAAATAGGTAAAAATGACAAAACAAATATGCAATAACGTAGGAGGTAAAAAAGAGAACAAGAGTAGAAACTACACATTGCAATTCTTAATATGTAACAGGATAGAGTGATTATTTTTTAAAAGTCCCTGCATACTGGGTAGAGTATTCATTTACCACAAGCAGGTTGTCATGTGATTTAGAACAGTGAACTTGCCCAAGAATTCCCATGATCTCTTTCCATATGATAGATGGACTAGAAGCTGAAGATCAGAGTGTGAAGCTGAAGATCAGAGAAGTATGCCTTCTAAATATCAGCGGCAAGTTCCCTTTTCTCCATACCATTAAGTTCTTTCCAGGGATCAAACCCAGTAAGAAGCCTCAAGGGGACATAGGTTTTGGAAACATAGATTTGCAACTTTCCCAATTATAGAAAAGAAAGATTGAAAGGAAACATGAAAATTTCAAATTGGAATCAATGAGAGAACTAGAACTGTTTAAAATGGGATAGAGGAGGGAGTAGGCACAGATAACCATTACCAGAAATTGTAAACTGGGGAGTAGAAAGCAAGATGAATACCTCTACCACTATGTCCAGACAATTTCTTTACAGCTTACAAAAACTGAAACACAGAAAAAAAGTCCTTAGTCCTTATAACAAGTAAATTAACAGTGTTTTGAAGAAGAAAGAAGTCCAAAAGGAAAAAGTGATGAATATAATCAGATTTCTTCTAAAGTTTCTGACATTACTGCATGGAGACCCTAGTTTGATTGTCTTTGGAGCAACAGCAAGCCTGTGGGTTACCCAGATACATGGTCTCTGAAAGGTCACCTTGGACACCACCTAGTTGACCATGTGATCTGTGGAGAGATAGTCTTTATGGGATGTGGTTGGCTGCAGTGTTGATTCTTTTTCCAAACTCAGATGCCCTTCCAGAGAGAGCACATGTTTCTGGATTTAAGAAACAAGTAGTGACATGGACCATTCTGCCATAGACAGTGAGAAGTAGCATACATTTTTTTAGCCTTCACACATCTCAGTTCAACCACAATAGATGGATGTGTTAGCAGTTGAAGGATCAGGATTCTCTTTTCTTGAAGAAGAAGAAAGTACAGTAGAGGGAGTTATGTGAGGGTTAGTGGAAGGGCACAAGTCGTAGCCTTGTGGGAGAAGCACTCCTCTGAAATCTCTCCCAGTTTTTTCATGAACTCCAAAATAGCACTAAAGAACAGAGAGAAGCCAAAGATCAAATTAAGCTGTCTGCATGGGGTCGACTGGAGCACAAGGTAGGCAGTCAACTTTAAAACCTTGGAGAATAGAAACAAGAATTTCAAATCTGTCTTTGGTCAAAATCATGATATGAATGAAACTTCTTTCTGAGATCCTTCATACTATAGTATCCTTTTAATAATCCCTCGTTCAGTATGTAAAACCCTTAAACATAATTTATCTTGGAAGGTACAACATAAAAATGAAGATTGAATTAATGATAGGAGTTGGGACAATAAAACGTAATTTATGAAGAGAGAGTTTATTTTCCTGCTAAAGACTACAGAAATTGATTTTAACAATAGAATAAAATAAAAATGTCCAAGTGGTTACATTTTTAAAATAAAACTTGTAGCAAGTTTACGTGATGAGGGTTCACATTTTAAGTTCAAAACTTAAAACATTAATACCTTGCAACTCAGCTGAAGGTGAAAAATTACGTTACATAGGAAGGGTTATGACATTTGTCTTTCTTCTCAGTGGGGAAGTCTGGCTTCTGCTGGAACCCCACTCGGGAAGGTTACTCCTGAATACAACCTGTAACCATCACCACAGGGTACACTGATAAAAGGTGGCATGGAGACTCGTAAATAGAAGGAATCATTTCTAGGGTAGAAAATAAGGCGAAATAATGACTTTATTATTAGTCTTTTTGAAGGGAATAAAAAAAGTGATAAAGACTCTTACTTAAAAAGAGCAAGTAAATAATTAAAGAATAAGAATTCTTGACTAATAGTAATAAACTTGGTCCTTGCTGGCCAAACAGACTTAGATCATCAAAGCCTAGGAGAAACCATTCAGAAGAGAAACGTTTCTGTTAGCTGAGGACTTGCTTCAGAAACTTAAAAAGCAAAATGTTTATGTAGGAATGCTACCACGTATAATTAACTCATGGTATATGTAAATATTTTTAAGTTAATTGTGTATTTACCCATCTTGGAGATGCTTTAGTAATTGTTGATAAGACCTTATATTGTTGATGAAGTTACCATTTAGAGAACTAATCTAGGCATAATAATGAGAAGACATATGACTAAAGGAGTCAAGACTCTGGCACCTAGAGTAGTAAAAGACATATGAACAATATCCTTTATAAAATATGTCTTATCAAAGCTTATTTCCATCTGAGAGTGATAGCATTTTGCCATTTTAAATGGGAGCTCATTATATCATCAGTAGAAGCTGATTATCAATATCGATTCACTGCAACCTCTGCCTCTCGGGTTCAAGCAATTCTTATACCTCAGCCTCTGGAGTACTGGGATTACAGGCACTCACCACCATGTCCAGCCAATTTTCATATTTTTTGTAGAGATGCGGTTTCACCATGTTGGCCATGTTGAGGTTGAACTCCTGACCTCAAGTGATCTGCCCACCTTGGCCTCCCAAAGTGCTGGGATTACAGGTGTGAGCCACCACGCTGGGACCTCTCATCACCTCTTAAACCATAAGTCTGGAACTGCTGAATGTGTATTTCCAAATTTTAATTGAACTTGAATCAACAAATTACCACTGAGAAAGCGGGTGGAGGACTTGTAGAGGTAAACGTAGTATCACAGTTAGTGATGAAAGACTGAATGAATTATTTCGCTTTAAGATTAAGAACAAGACAAGAACATCTACTCTTACCATTTTTATTCAACATGGTACTGAAATTCTAAGCCAGCACAATAATGCAAGAAAAATAATTTAAAAGGGCACAGAGTGAAAAAAAGATATAAAAGTGCCTATATTTGCAGGCATATAATTGCACAGAATTTCCTGAAGAATCTACAAAAATTCCTAGAACTAATAAATGAGTTCAGTATGGTCACAGGATGAAAGAAGAACACACAAAAATCAGTTATATTTCTATATACTAAAAACGAGAGAAAATCAAATTAAAAACTCCAATGCTATTTATTGCTCCAAATAAATACTTAGCTCTAAATCTAACAAAATATGTACAAGATCTGTAGGCTGAATTACAAAATAATGAAAGAATCATAGACAACTAATTGGAAGAACTTTCTGTGTACATGGATTGGAAGGCACAGCGTAATAAAGATGTCAATTCTCCCCAAATTGATGTATAGGGTTAGAACAATTGCTGTACAACTCCAAAAGGTTTTACTAGACATAAAAATGCTTATTCTAAGGTTTGTGTGGAAGGGCAAAGGGCTGGAAATAGCTAACACAATACTGAAAGAAATGAAAAGAATCACTGTCTCCAATATTAAGGCTTACAATATAGCCATACTAATCAGGAGATTGTGGTATTGGCAGAGAGATAGACACATAGATCAATGAAACACAATAGAGAGCCCAGAAATATACCCACACATTTGTGCCCTAGTGATTTTTCTTTAATAAAGGCACAAAAGCAATTCGATAGAGAAACCATAGCCTTTTCAACAATGCTGCTGAAGTGATTGGATATGCACAGGCAAAAAATAAAAAAATAATAAAGTAAATAAAATAAAACAAACATACAAAACATTTTCAAAATGTTTTTGAAACCTTCTAAACTTTCCAGTTTACTCAAAAGTTAAATAACTCAAAACGGATCATGGACTTAAATGTGAAATGTAAAAGTTAAAAAGTTTTTAGAAAAAACCAGAAAGTTTGCAGGACTTAAAGCTAGGTGAAGAACTTTTATATTTGGTGCAAAAGCATCACGATCCATTAAAAGAAAGACAATTTGGACCTCATCAAAAGTAAAACTTGAAGGAAACTGTGAAGGGGATGAAGACACCAGGTACAGACTCAAAGAAAATACTTGCAATCTACATATCCAACAAAGGCCTTGTATCTAGAATATACTAAAGAATTATCACAATACAATGGTTTAAAAAAACTATTCAGGTAGAAAATGGACAAAAGACATGAAAAGACCTTTCACTTAAGAGGACATAGAGATGGCAAATAAATACATGAAAAAAATCATTAACCATTAGGGAAATGCAAATTTAAACCAAATTGTGATGTCACTACACATCTTTATAATGGCTAAAATGAAAAAGCTATTACACCAATACTGGCAAAGATGTGGAGAAACTAAATTGCTCATACATTGCTGATGTCAACATAAAATGTTATTATTACTCTGAAAAATAGTTTGTTAGTTTCTTGTAAAACTAAAGTTACAATTACCATATGACTCTGCAATTAGACTCTTGAGATTTTATCCATAAAAATAAAAACATAGTCACACAAAAATCTGCACATGAACGTTCATAGCAGCTTTATTCATAATAGTCAATACTTGGAAAGAATACGGATGCTCTTAAATGGTGAATGAGAAAACTGCGGTACATACATACCATGGGTTGTTAGGCATCCACATAAAGGAATGAATTCTTGATATCTGCAATAACCTGCATGAATTGCTAGGGGGTTTTGAGTTAAAAGTCAATCTTAAAAGATTATATACTGTATGATTTCATTTATATAGCATTGTCGAAATAACAAAATTATAGAGACGGAGAACAAGTTAGTGATTGCCAGGGTTTAGGAATATAGAGAGGGTAGTAAGTGTAGTGTTAAAAAGGTAGTAAGAGGGAGGTTTGTAGTGAGGAAACAGTTCTTTTGATGATAGTGGTGGTTACACAAAGCTACCTACATGATCAAATCACACAGAATTACATAGCCACATGTGCATGTGCACAGATGAGTGCATGACATACAGAAATGAGTACACGTAAATCTTGTGAAGCCTGAATAAGATTGTTGGGTTTAACAATGTCAGTTTCCTGTTTTAATAGCTCTATAAGGTATTACCACTGGAGGATACTGGGTGAAGTGTGCATAGGACCTCTCTGTACATTTTTTAAGACAAATTCTTGTGAATATATAATTATTTAAAAATCGTAAGTTAATGAAATTTCTCAAAGATTATATGTATTATTCTCCAATTCTGATAAGTGTTGCATACAGTTTAACTCATGAAACAAATAGGTAATATAGTCAAACAGCATTTGCCTGTAAAAGCTAGAGGGGTGACGTGATAGGCTTGTTTTGGTATAAATAGTCATATAGCATACCTTGCATTGAGAAAAATTATATGAATAATCAAAATGTAAAGAAAAGTCAAACTTCTCTGAAAGGTGAATTAGCAGATATAAGTACTTGAGCTGAAAAGAGAACCTAAGCGCTCTGTCATGCTAGACAAATTAAAACTCTATTTTAAAGTCTAGCTGTGGGATAATAAATGTGTTAAATACTTTGTATACTAAGCATGGAGAGAATAAGGACTGATTTTATTTTATTTTATTTTATTTTATTTTATTTTATTTTATTTTATTTATTATTTTTTGAGATGGAGTTTCACTCTTGCTGCCCAGGCTGGAGTGCAATGGCACAGTCTTGGCTCACTGCAACCTCTGCCTCCTGGGTTCAAGCGATTCTCCTGCCTCAGCCTCCCAAGTAGCTGGGATTACAGGCATGTGCAATCATGCCTGGCTAATTTTGTATTTTTAGTAGAGATAGGGTTTCACCATGATAGTCCGGCTGGTCTCAAACTCATTACCTCAGATGATCTGCCAGCCTCGGCCTCCCGAAGTGCTGGGATTACATGCATGAGCCACCGTGCCTGGCCAGGTCTGATTTTAAAAACAAAGCAGGCGGTTCAAAATATGATTGATAATTTTTAGTTATTAGGTAAAATGCAATTCCTCTCAGCACTTGGTTTCATACATCTGATAATCTCTAAATAATATTCTCTGTTTAGATACAGTGATGGTTTCTTGATTGTGAGTCCATAGCTTTTATATATTTTTTGCATGGTCTAAAAACCTTTCAACCCCAATTTAAGACCTTACTAAACAACAGATACTTTTTTCTATGGTCTTGAATATGATCTTTAAATAGTCCTAGAAGATTGTCAGTAGTATTCTCGTTGTGCAGATTAGAGAACGAAGGCTCAGAGGTTAGATGCCTTGTTCAGTGTCCACACAATTAGCAATAAGTGGTATATTCAGGAATAAAACTCTAGTTTCATTCTAGTCTGACTCCACAACACACTTCCTTTTTTCTTTCCTCTATTTCCTACAGAGTCCCCCTCTGAGGGCTGTGAGTGAGAAGGTTGCCAATAATACTTAGTAAGCATAACTCATATAACCATGAATTTCAACTTCAGGTGCAATTGGTTACACAATGTGAATTTCCTGATCAATGGCTCCATACCTATGACATAGTAATAATGAAATACATATGCATCATGCTATTTTCTCAAAGCATGTCATGTCATGTCACAGTTATAGTTAACTGTGATATCCACATTCTGGGATTTTCTTATAGGAGTCAGCTTACTAACAACCAGTACACAATGAAACTCTTTCTCCTAGAAACAGACGTGAACCCACAGGGTCATTTTAGGGTATGGCTTTCCTAATGTCAGCGACCTGGTTTAATATTATTCTACAGTGTTTGTAATATGTTAACTTTCGAGGTGGCCGAGTAAAGGATGTACTGGACTTCCTGTACATTTCTCTGCAATGGCCCTCAGATTCTATAGTTATTGCGAAGTAAAAGTTACAAAACCAACAATTGTTTGGCACATAATTGAACTCAGGTCAGTTATCTGAATATGTTGTTTCCTACTAAATGTGGCACTAGACTATGTGTTTTAGTTTCACATAAGTGGTACAGATGAGAAATGCTTCCGTGAGTTGGAAGAGACCATTGAGAGGTTAGAGTCATGAGGGATAAGGTTTCATGAAAAACCGAGATATTTGAGTTAGACCTTGAGGAGTATCATTTTTCTTAGCACATTAGCGTTAAGAAAGGCAAGAATGATTAGATAAGAGTGGGAGCAAATAAAAAGGGGAGGAAATGGGTGTGGTAGGCAGAACAGAAATGGACCAGAGGAATCAGCTTATGAGAAGCCGGGAGAGACAAGGAGGGCTCTGCCTGTTCCTAAATTGTCTATGAGAAGTTGGTGGAGATGGAAAGGCTCCGATACAGGACTTCTGGAGGAAAAGCTCCCCTGTTCCATATTGAAAAGATCATCCTATGGTCTTTTCTTTTTTTAGGAAAAAGTAATAAAGTTGTAATGGTTTTTACTGCCTGGGTTCACCTCCCACCTCCACTTGTTACCAGCTGAGTGGCTTGTACAAGTTTTGACCTTCCTAAACTTCAGTTTCCATATCTGTAAAATTATGGTAATAGTATTTCCTCAAAGAATCATTGTAACCACAAATGACAAATGTTCAGATGATTGCTTTAAAAATGTTCAATTAATGGAGATGGCATTGATGATAATGATCGTTCCTTTCTCCCCAATAACTACGTTTTTTTTGTGGTGGGAGTACAACATTCCAGAATTGAGGACCTGCCATATTAAGACTTAGGTCTGCCATAAAATGTGAGATATTATTAAAATCTTGATGTTATTGTGGTTCTCTCTCCTTTCTTGGACTAGCCATACTTTGGTTTCTTTTTCCCAGACAATACACACATTGCACTCAGTTCTTGTCCCATTTTTGACCTGCTTCATTGCTGCTGGGTAGTTTCATACACTAACACTTCCATGGATTGGCAAAGATTACTGCTTTTAATTAAGACATTGGTCAGTAATTAGGACTTCTTGGTAAAATCACATCACAAGCAAAATTTGACATACTTAATAGACTCATGGTGAGTGTATTAGTTAAGATTATTTGTTCCTGGCTATATAAATACAACTGACTGATTTAAACCAAGGGAAATGTATGGCTAGAATATTGCATGGCTCCTTGGATCATCAGGAACAGTGGAGACAGAGGATAAGAAAACAGGCAGAAAGGAAATGAGGTAGATAGCATTCCAACCCTTTGCCAAGGCTATACCAGAGTGTCAGTCCAATGAAGCCACTGCTGCTCTGGTACAGATCATAGCTTGCCACCTCCTGTCCTACTATCCCTGGATGCTACTGCAGACATGTCTTCTATGACTGCCCCAGCCATTAGATGTCTCTACCCAGTCATGACAGCAGAAAATAATTCTTCATTACCACTGTTTCTAAGTTACGAATTCCATATTAAAATGCTAGCAGGACGTACCCATATCTGAGCCCAAGTTTAGTGCTCAAGCACTAGCTGCAGAAAGGGCTGGCAAAGTGAGAAACTTTGGCAGCTTCTGTGGTAAGAAGTAGGCTGTGTCTTCTACAAGTTTCATGAGATGGAGAATTCCCTAAACTTAAGGGAATGCTGGGAAGTCTACAACTGGTAAATTTCCATCTAGAAAGGTAGAAACGGGAGCCCTATGGGAGGGCAGTGATTCTTAAAATCAGAGTGTATTAGTGGTTGTTCTTATTTTTATCTATGTAATGAGTCTGCTTCTCTTGCACTTTGTTTCTTTACAATATTCCTACGAAGAGTCTCATTATGACCTCAATAACACAGTTGATAAATGAGGTTTTTTAAATTGGTTGTTCATAGCTAGATTTTCAGCTCTCACTCTCTCTTTTATATCCCTAGTATTTGTATAGAATGAAATATGAGGAGCAATTGAAGCAGAAATTAATCGATGGAATTCCAAGTAGGAAGGAGCTGAGTTCAGATGCCAGCCCTGTCACTATCTAGTTGTGTGATTGGCAACATCATTTAATCTTTCTAGACCTTAGTTTTCTTCTCTATAAGATGGGGATATTATTACCCAATTTGAAAACTGATCCAAAGTTTAAAAGATTGCTTTTAAATTAACCTGGTAGAATGCCTAGCATAAAACAAAATATTAGATAACTAACAAATGATAACTTTTTTGTTATTTTTGTCTTCCTCTCTTAGAGAGTCATTGGCTACAAGGACTTTAGTGTATCTGCAATGCCTACAAATATTTTCTTTTTCTTGTTTCTCCTTCAGTCCCTCCTAGTTCCATTGTTTGCTGTGATAGCTACTGAGCTTTGTTTGATTGGCTGCAGTAGTCAGACATCCAGAAAGATTGTAGTCTGCCATCCAGAAGATTTATTCTTCCTGTCGGACAAGGATGAAGCCATCCATAGCACTTGGGAAGAAGTCTTTCTTACTAGAAAAACAAAACAAAACAACAAAAAAGGAAAAGAAGTAGAGATTGGGAAGGGCTGTGTCTTGTAGATCTGCTAGTGAGCAGCATATCACCAATAGAGCTGGACAAAACTAGCAATATGTTACCATTGAAGCTGGTAACACTTTATCTAGAGGAATGCACTACACAAATACTTGCAACTCTGTAATGCCCGACTACATTCCTGGAAAGCTGAATGGCAACGTGAAACTCTCTTCTCTGTTTACCCATGTAAATCTGTCCAAGGGAACTCAGGTCTCAGCAGCTTATTTTCTTATTAATAAAAGCACAGAGTGATATGAAATTAACATATGTATCAACAGAAGCACAGATTGCATAAAGAGATCAGAATTCTCTCTGGATGATTCTGCCCATTAAGATAACTGCAGGGCATAATATTTCATTATGTGCATTCTAATTGAGGAAATAAACTTTCATTTTCTCTATTTTTGATATCAGCATTTGGGAATATTGAGACAATTTAGAATAAGCTCTGGCTTGTATAGACTTGAAAAGAAAATGAAATTTGTTTTTAAGCACTTACACATTGAACAGTAGCTCTTAGAAAATTTGTTAACCTGGGTCATATTTACACTCCTATTGCCAAACCAATGATTCGCTACTTAGGATGAATTTATGGTCCTTTCATTACTTAACAGTTATTTGTGTCTTAAACTAAGAAAGACAGTACCTAAATATAGAGTGTGTGCAAATGAGCCTGTATATGAATTTTAGTTTGTAGTTGTAATGGAGTATCTAACTCAACATGAAAAACTGGAGTTCCTAGGGCACAGGATTTAATCTAACAAATAATTATCTTTCTCAATAGTACCATAAAAAGAACCCTAATTAATGTGCTAACAGCTACTCCCTGTTTACAGGGCATTATCTCAGGTCTTGAGCTGTAACAAATATACATGAAAATTAATGCTCACAGAGCAGAGAAAGAATACATTTAATTGCTAGAACTATGCTTGTGAGACATTTCAATCAGAGACAGCACAAGAAGGGAATCTTAAAAAGCTATCTCCTTGAAGTCCAAGCCTAAAATGAGCTATTCCTTATAAAATAATTTACTGTTTTGTTATCTACAGACATAACCCAGAGGTCATCTCCAATTCCTCCTGGAATTAAATAACCTTGGAATCTTACACATTAGTGACCTGGAGGTCACTAGTCCAATCCATATCTTAGATATGGGTCCTTGACAAATGGTTTTTTAATCACTAATTGGATCTATCCAGTGTTAGGAAGCTCACTGGCTCTTAAAGCAAACTTTCCCAGATAAACAGTTTAACAATGAACATGTATTATTCTAAATTATTTTCTTGAAATGTGGCCTGATTTTTTTCTTTGTTCTAGCTTCTGAAGCCATTTAGAAGAAGCGTAGACTATTTTTATCCATAGTAGCCCTTCAACTTTAAATTGAAATATATAAACATGTTGTTCCCATATTGTCAAACCACATATTTCCTTCTTTTTCAAATGTTACTAGTATATTCTGGTTTTCTAGAATTAAAATATCATGGGGCCTCCACTTCCAGCAATGTTGGCTTAGGTAAACTTGCTATTGAAAGCAACTTATCATTTTGGAGGGGAAAATTGAAATATTTTCCAAAATATGTCAAAATACAAACAATATGATCAGAGCAGAGGTTGAGAACCTAGAAGGGTCAGTAAAATACTTGGACAGCTTTTACCCTGGGGTCACTTGTCAATGCATAATACACAGGCTGAGACACTAGGCCATACTTCTGGTGACCCTCAATTGGATAGGGAGACAAAACCCAGTATCTGGGACTCAACAATGGTGCAGATTCTAGAAAATATCCTTCGTTTGGCTTTAAGATCTTTCATTTAAACATAAGGGCAGACTAGAAATAAACAAACTGTAGGATGGTATACAAGCCCTGCTTCATATCATCTGGGTTCCCTAGAAAATCTTAAGACTTTAACATATATAAAGATGATCCTGAACTGTTAGTTCCCCATGCATCTGACTGAGGCAAATGAAAAATAATCCCTGTCAGAAAATATTATCATTTTATAATTCAAATTATTTCTACAAATAACTTTTCAAATGCAGCCTTTAATGATTCGTTAAAAATAACTAGGCACATGAGAAGACAAGATAACAGGTGCAAAAACATAAGAAAAGAAAAACAGACAAAGGTAACATAGAGATTAGAAATAATTGGAATTATCCAGTCTATCACTGATGGGCATTTGGGTTGGTTCCAAGTCTTTGCTATTGTAAATACTACTGCAGTAAACATATGTGTGCATGTGTCTTTATAGTAGAATGATTTATAATCTTTTGGGTATATACCCAGTAATGGAATTGCTGGGTCAAATGGTATTTCTGGTTCTAGGTCCTTGAGCAATCGCCACACTGTCTTCCACAATGGTTGGACTAATTTACCCTCCCACCAACAGTGTAAAGCATTCCTATTTCTCCACAGCCTTACCAGCATCTGTTGTTTCCTGACTTTTTAATGATTGCCATTCTAACTGGTGTGAGATGGTATCTTATTGTGGTTTTGATTTGCATTTCTCTAATGACCAATGATGATGAGCTTTTTTCATATGTTTGTTGGCCACATAAATGTCTTCTCTTAAGAAACGTCTGTTAACCTTCGCCCACTTTTTGATGGGGTTATTTTTTTCTTGTAAATTCAGCAAACACAGGAACAGAAAACCAAACACCACATGTTCTTACTCATAAGTGGGAGTTGAACAGTGAGAACTCATGGACAAAGGGAGGGGAACATCACACACCAGGGCCTGTCAGGGGATGGGGGGCAAGGAGGGGGAGAGCATTAAGACAAACACCTAATGCACACGGGGCTTAAAACTTAGATGACCGGTTGACAGGTGCAGCAAACCACCATGGCACATGTATACCTATGTAACAAACCTGCATGCTCTGCACATGTATCCCAGAACTTAAAGTAAAATTAAAAACCAAAAAACACAAACAAAAAAAGAAATATTAGAATTATCAGACATAGATTATAAAACCAATGTCCTTATTAAGTAAAAGTAGATAAAAGCAAAGTATAAAAATAAGGGAACTGGAAACTATAAAAAGTGATATATACTGTATTTTAAAAAGAAACAAAAATAAATTCTAGAACTGTAAAAACAGAACATTAAAGGAGTTATTATAACTAGATCCCTTATGTTCAAGAAGACAGAAAAAAGGATAAACATGTTAAGGCACTACGTAAAAGAATAAAGACCCAAATAGAACATCTAGAGATGAAATATCCATTCTGTGACTTCTTGGTTCCTACATTCATGCCTCATGCCTACTTAGGGATACAGAACAACAAAGAGGTCTCTTAATTTAATGATTATGCTACAACTTAAAGGATGAACCCCAGCCCTTCAGAGTGTTGTCTCTGAGCTAGTAGCTCAGCTATCCTTTAAGAATGTTATTTCAGTGCTCTATGAGACTTACTGTTACTGAGTGGTATAGTATATGTTATAAATAGTGGGCCCTATGATGGGTGTAATCCTACGACAGCCCACTCTCACATGTCCTTTTTTGTAAAGTGGGTCACCTGGTCAGATGCTATGCTGTGAGATTTCATGCCTGTGAATCGGGCATTCTGTAAACCCTCAGACGGTGGTACTGACTGAGGCTTTGCAGGCAGGAAAGGAAAACATGTGCCTGAAGTTCTTACCTACCACTGTTAAGATGAACCATTGACCTTTCTAGGATAGATGAGGCCTGATGTAGTCAACTTGTCACTAAATCATCATCGGTTGGTCTCCTCTAGGAATTTTGACATATTGAAGGGTCAGCATTGGTGTCTGTTATAACAGGTAGGATATTCAGAAAGCACAGATGTTGGATCTGCTTTAGTAAATACCATTTACTAAATGTGGAGTCTATACCATTGGCTCCACACACAGACTTTGTCTCTGCTACCATGACTACTACTTTCATATTACAGTTCTAAGGTAACAAAAGTTAACATCAACCAGCCAAGACATGTTGTCTATTTGGTTTTTCAGTGCCTTTTCCATGTGGATGCTTTCTAGTATATGTTAATGACTTTGTGGCTGGTACTATCTGTTTGCCCATGTACTTCTAGTGCACAACTCCTTGACTTCAGTCATCTAGTGCTTTCCCTTCCAGACCTCTGATCATCCAGGCCATTGGCCGCTGACCAGAAATCACTATATATTTTCACTGTGGGCCACTTCTTAACCAGGTGCACCGTTGACAGCTCTGCCCATCAGAGAGATTTTTATCTCCACAGTCTTTCAAGACCACCCATGAGTAGGACTTTAATGCAGCCACTTCCATTTTTAGCTTGCATCCACTTATTAAGCCAACCAATTATAAGCTAAGCTTGGGCTTTTTCTTCCTTGTCCTTTAATGAATCAAATGGGATTACCACCCCCAACCAAATCAGCCAAAGGTATGAGTTCAGGAAGGGATATTTGTGTTTCCATGTCAGGTGATATGGGGGTTTGCATATCTGTTAATGTTGCTCTGTCATGTCCTCTGGTCCTCCTTGGGTTCAATCCCATGGTTATATTTCTATCTTATGAAAGTCTGTGCTAGGATTATCTCATTTTGTGATTTGGTGGGTCTGACAGAACCTAACTCATTATGGACAGTTCTAGACCCATGGACACTTGGTGCTCCATGGTCAAGTATTTCATCTCTATACTAGCATTAAACTAGCACACTAAAAATTGTTCTTTGAAAGGCGTATAATTCTATGACTTTCTGCAGAATCTTAACGTCCTTCTTGGGTGGTTTGCCTTCTGTATCTTCCCATGGCAATGCAACTTTCTGGTGGGTCTGTGGCTTCACACAGTTTATTCCTCCCAGCATGTCCTTGTCCCTCAACTTCTTTATTCTTTTCTTCACTATCTGACAGTGCAACTCAGTTGTCTCCACTTCACTTAGCATTGCTTTTTCCAGGCTTCTAATTGCCACTTCAACAATAAGTTTGCTTGATCTCCTAGAATTCTTGCCCCAGGGGATGTCCTGAGAAAGTGCCTTTCCAAGTCTATGAATTCTTGCTTATTCCATCTTATGTTCTGACTCTGCTGATCAAGCACCCTCAAAATCCAATCCGAGGAGCCCTCACCTGGTTCCTTCCAATACAAGCTATCTAATTCTTACACCCACTTTGGCATATAGCTTTTTCCTTCCTTATCATGTCTAATATATCCAGCTCAATTATGCTGGGATTTAACCCAATTATTGGAATGGCTGTCAGAAAAGCAGATGGAGGTGCACCTAAGGTGAACGTTTATTGCTTTGCATGGAGGGGGTCTCTGTAATATCTTCTAATGGAGGAGAAATGCTAGTTGTTATCAGAAAAAAAGCCCTCTGCCAGGCCTACGGGTCTAGGGTATTCAACATGGCCAACTTCTTTGGAGGCATCCCCTTTCACATCCCCATCCTTTCTGGGTTCCAGGCTTTCCCATGCAAGACCCTAACAGATTCATCTTCACTGAGAATTGAAATGTCATTTTTTTGTGACTCTATCAGATTATCAGTCTGCTGCTTAGCTACCTCTGTTCTTCTGTGAGAGATGGAATCATTCTTCTAGGTTCTAAAGAGGCTCTCTTGTTAGAGATTGTTTTCAGTGGCCTTCAGTTTCTCATTATCTCTCTACATAGAGACAGTACAACATTGCAGTAACCAACCAACTCTATTGTTATCGTAGCCATTGCCTACATGTTGCCCATTGCCTCCCCACTGCCCCCATCTCTTTCAGATGCCTGAAACATCTCACCTGCAAAGGCATGGAAATGACTGCTGCACTAAGATGCTTCCTTGGTGACCAGCAGTGAAACCTTCAGCAACTGAGTTGTCTGCTTGTGCCAGGGACTACTCTACCCCATTCAGGGTGGTGTCCTTCTCACTCTTTGGACATTGAATGGCCTTAGCATGAAGGTAGAAGATGATCCAGGGGAGCACCAGCTGGGGCCATCAGCAAGTGAAGCTCTTCGCAGCACGAGAGCTGACTGGTACATTTCCATGGCTGCCATACAATAATATATGAAATTGTTTAAATAATGTCCTATTTTTATTACCATTGCCACAGGATATAATCTGTCCTAGTCCAGTTTACAGCTTGCAGATATTCTTTAATCATCTCTTTGTCTACAATGGACTTTAAATCATTTAACAGTTTTTAACATATTTCAGAATGGAGAACATTCTCTTTGAAGAAAAAAGAATGTGGTTTTTGTCTCTTTATTCATTCACCTCTTATATTCCCTCTTCCTTACCTGTCTTTATTCCAGATAGTGGTGTTTGCAGCTATGACATTGTGGCATTGTGGTTATTGTTCTCTCTAGAGAGAGAGAGAGAGAGATGTATTTTTTTTATTAAAACAATGGGTCTGAGGATTGACGGAAACAAAGAAAGAGTGGACAGTATAACTTGGCTGTCACTCTTAAATCTTCTTTTTGATAGGAACTCTTCTTCTTCTTCTTTTTTTTTTTTTTTTGAGATGTTCAAAATGGAGTTTCACTCTGGTTGCCCAGGCTAGAGCGCAATGACATGATCTAGGCTCACTGCAACCTCTGACTCCCTAGTTCAAGCGATTCTCCTGTCTCAGCCTCCCGAGTAGCTGGGATTACAGGCATGCACCACCACACCTGGCTAATTTTGTATTTTTATTAGAGATGGGGTTCCTCCATGTTGGTCAGGCTGGTTGACGAACTCTTCTTAATACTCACATAGGCTTACAGGACTATCATAATGTCAGTGTCAAAATAAAACAAGAGAAATTTCACTTAGTGGCCAGACAATCTATCATTCAATCCTAAGAGGTAACAGGAATTGGAACAACCAGAAAAGACCAGAAAACATTTAAAATAAAGACAAAGTTGGGGGTGGGAAGGCAGAATAAAGTCTTGAAAGTTTTAGGTGATAAATATTTCCATCAAAAGAAACACTTAACTTTATAAAAGCATGCCACAATTTATTATTCACTATGGGTGGCAAGATTCGAAAGCATGGGAGCAATTACATTTTCCTCAGAATGTATTTGTATGTATAACTTGATACAGGAAGCCAGAAAAGTAGATACTTCTGAATTCTAAAAATTTTAGAATATCAGAAATATACCAGTCTGATATAGCCTATGTTATGACATTTCACATTTTAGCTTTAATTAATTTTTGTTTCACTTCTATAAAATTGCTTATCTTAAATTTCAAGGGCTTTTAAACTTCACTTTCAGATACCAATTGCTTAAGGCCATTTATTAGTTTGTTTGGATAATTGCTGTGTGGTGGGGCTGGTTGAACTACTTGATAGGCAGATATTTCTATGTCAATTTCTATAAGAACATTGACCACTTTAAAATTTCAAATTTAGTACTTTGAAAGAAGAGAAAAATAGAATTAGGGCCCATGGCTGCTGATGTGTCATTTAACAAAATTTCTTGAAAGATGTTAGCTAATTCATGAGTGATGCTTCTGGACTCCTGAAATGTTCTCATATTCCACTGAGACTATCATCCTTTCTCATAATGCCTTACATGACTCTTCCCTGCTCTAACTAACTGGTTTTAGAGTACATTAACCCACTTTTAAGAATTAAACCCACAAGAAATGTACTGCTTGCCTCAATTCCTCATGTCACCCAAGAGGGACAAAAGGGTACATTGGGTGAGGGATCCTCCCAACAAAACCACATGAAGCCTGGGCCAAATGGAAGATAAAAATAGCTAAAGCTAAAGCCAAGAGATTATCATAATACGTTTGCACAGCTTGTGAGCTAAATCCTTAGTGGGCAAGATCCATGTTGTATGCTTGTCTTACACAACTTCTGGTTGATTCAGAATTGTTTTTAAAGTGAGCCATGAATCTTGGTGGGTATTTTTAGAAGCATTTCTATCAGTTCTAACAAGACCAAAGTCACCTATTCAGCCCACTTAGAGGCAGCAGAAAGTTTTTTCCCTTTGCCGTGGGGATTACCCTAAGATCTAGGGTCTCCCAATAGTGTATTCTCAGACACAAAGGGAACTAGAGGAAATAGCAGGCATTTCTCAGTGTGAGTCATACCTACATGGAACACTTTCTATTTGTAGTATATCCTTTGCATTATCTTCTTAAAGAGCAGCAAAATGCAATGACATGGCATGTTTCTACCTCATTAGGTAATATTTATTTTTTAAAAATAAGATGAGTCGGCTGGGTGTGGTGGCTCACACCTGTAATCCCAGCACTTTGGGACGCCAAGGCAGGTGAATCACTAGGTCAGGAGTTTGAGAACAGCCTGGCCAACATGGTGAAACCCCATCTCTACTAAAAAATACAAAAATTAGCCTGGTGTGGTGGCACATGCCTGTAATCCCAGTTACTCTGGAGGCTGAGGCAGGAGAATTGCTTGAACCGGGGAGGTGGACGTTGCAGTGAGCTGAGATTGTGCCACTGCATCGCAGCCTGGGGGACAGAGTGAGACTCCGTCTTGGAAAAAAAATAAAAATAAAAAATATGATGAGTCAATTTCCATATGGCAGTGATTTTATGTACATTAGGTCCCTGTTAGATGATCTGGGTATTTAATTTTTTACTTTTTATTGATATATCAGAGTTGTACATATTTTGGGGATACTTTTGATATTTTGATACATGTATACAATGTTTAATGATCAAATCAGGGTAACTGGGATATCCATCAACTCAAACATATATCCTTTGAATTGGGAACATTACAGTTCTTCTCTTCTAGCTATTTTGAAATATACAGTAAATTATTGTTAACTATAATTTCCCTACACTATTAGAATACTAGAACTTCTGAGTAACCTTTGCTTTCATATAACTAAGAGTTAATATATTTTTTATAGAAATACAAACTTATTTTAAAAGGTAAAGAAAAATTATTCTCTTGGGCTAGACAAGTCAGAGGGCCAGCAGTGAATTTATCCAGACAGTAGGGAGATCAGGAGGATTAGCATAATATGCTAATAAGGGATGCTCCACTTCCTTGGTCTTGGAGACTTGTTGCTAAGCAATACCCACTACAGCAGTGTAAAAGATATGAAAACATAATTCAGTTATAGGAACAATAAAAGCCCTTACATTTTCAAAGGAGGTTGCAATAATACATAATTTCAGGCCAAAACCACTCTGGAGCTCACATGAGGGTTGCCAAGCAGTAGCAAATTATTCAGATTTATGAAGGGGTTGTGTGAGATTAGCAAAAACTTGATGGAAAATTGGGTTAAGCCTCACTGCCATTCATCACTCCTCTACAGCAGGACAATAACCATAAGCACAATGACATTACAAGAAACCACAAGTATACAAGAGATTTATTTCACCAATATGATGCTATTAGATCGAAACTAGATTTAAAGTTCCCATTTCGAAGGTGGGATATTTCATTCACTTAAAATTGTTTCTAAAGTTAACAGGCAGTTTCTACTAAAAGAACAATATTAAAGACCAAATATTTTCAAAATTTCAACTTTACATACATAAATATATCTCTCTTAAGCAATAAGTATTTTGGGCACATAACCTGAAATATTAGAATTCTATCTGAGTTAATTTTTAGGACTAGTTTTTTTTATTATTAAGTGTACTTGGTTTGGATAATAAGTAATTTGGAGGCTGAAATGTGAATTCCTTTTAATGCATTTATAATATCATAAATTACAACCAAGAGTGGTAAGTTTTTAAAGAGGGATTAGTCTCTGAAGAAGGATATATTGGCATTTCTAGTCATGCAGGTTTATTTTAATTGTGTTGAGAAAATATGAGGTATATTGTCACCACAAAGGCATTCTCTCTTGATTCTGTTGCTCTGATTCAAACATGACCCTTTCCTAGACAACTGAATTTTAAAGTCCTTACTACATGAGAAGGATCCATTTATAATTTTATATATGTTTTACATGTTGCCTGTAAATTCATCTCTCTATGTAACACTGTCCCTTGTTAGGGTTATTGACTGTTTGAAATATCTGGGGCAGCAGGGAACTACTGTCCAAAGTATTCTAGAAATGTTTGATGAGCATCTTAACTCTATTAAGTAATAATTTGATGAAATAACAGGTGTGCTTTTGTGCTTCTACCCATGTGCATCCCCCACTCATGCCCAAAGACATGACATTGCCATTCCATTTGTCTCAGGGGAGAGCTGTCTGGATTAGACACTTCTAGTACCTGTAATAAAATTTATGAGTTCACTTGAAAGGAATATTTAGGAAGATTAGTAGATCAGCCAGCACTCTACCCATCACCCGGGCTATGTAGAGCCTTCTAAGCTGGAGGAACTGCGGGAGAGTTCAAAGAAGAGGCAGAGGTTCACACTGAAGTTTGTTCACACAGACTGGAGACAGTTCTGGTGGAAGGAGATCCATTTAAAAATGCATACAATTTGGGGACCTGAAAATGGTGGAGACCTGTGTCTCGCCGGGCTCACTGGATCTCTGGTAAAAAGTAACCTCACTGAGTATCTCATAAATGGCTGCCATGTGTCTTTAGGAGAAGAGTGAGGCTTTACTGATATATCTGAGTCCTCTGCCTCAGAAAGACATGGGCATGCAGTGAAATCTTTCCTGTGCTCCTGGGAAGGGTACAGAAGGGCTGAAGGAGAAGCAGCAGCTCTGAGGAATCCCATGGTAGGATCAAAAAGAAAGCAGAGTGGTATACATGATCTCATGACCTGAGGTTGTGGTGAGACCTGGGAGGGTCCGGTAGGGTAGGGGCCATGACTGAAATCCATGTGGGATGTCTGTGCTCCTCAGTGGGGAGCTATAGTTCCCACCCAAGCATTAAAGAGAACTAATACCTCTGCAGCTGAAGGAGGCAGTATTGCCCTGTTCTGAGCATTTTCAACTTGGTAGTGTATACACAGGGAAATAAATTACTTTTTCTTCAGTGACTACTCCCAGCTTTGCCAGGCCAATTAGCACTTCTTCAAAGGCAGAGCCTTTAAATGACATGTTGAGAAGTTTGTATAACTTCCTGGTCAAGCAATTCTAAACTTTTAATTTCATATTCTATTCCAAGCTGCTTCTCTACCCCAGCCCCCATCACCCATGCAAATCTTGTCTTATGGGAGGGAAATGCGATCTGCTTTCTTAATCCTTCTGCCAACCCAGGATTTTAAAGTAGAAAGGGACCATGGTTTAGGCTAAGGCCATCTGTCTCCTTTTTGTATTCCCTTTCTTCTTTCATTCCTTCATTTCTTTCTTTCCTCTTTCCTCTCTTCCTTTCTTTTCTCCTCCTTTTCTTTTCTTCCTCCTTTCCTTCTTCAGTTCCTCCTTCCCTTTCCTTCATTCTTTCTTTTTTCCCCTTTTCTTCCATTCATTTTCTTCTTTCTCTTTTTCTTCTTCCTTTTTTCTTTCCTTATATTTTCTTCCTTCCCTCCATCTTTTCTTTCTTCCCATAACCTTTTTATTGTTAAATATAATAAAAGTCATCTTAAGTCCTGCTTTGCAAGGACAGTCCTGAGTTATGCCTGCTGTTTCAAGCAGTACCCCATCCATTTTTACTATCAAAGGTACATGAGATTGAATGGCTCATTACACAGTCATGCTAAGTGTAATAGCATGTGAACCAAATGTCCATTATCCCAAGATAACATTTATATAGCTTCCATAGGTCCAGAAATAGCATGCTGCCAGTATTTAGGAAACTTTCTTCTAATTCCTCTCCAAATCACTACCAAAGGTAACCACTGTCCTTACTTGAAACACTATGCTAAGTTTTAAAAATTTTATAAAACTATTCTTTTGTGAGATTCATTAATGTTGCTGAGTGCAGCTAGAATTTGTTTTCGTTTTGGTATAAATATTCCATTAAAAAATTCATTCTACTGTTAAAGGTAGTTGGACAGTTTCTATTTTTAGAGTATTATGAATAATGCTGATAGGAACATTTATATACATACCTTTTGGTATATACATTTCTTTTAGGTAAAAACCAAAGACAGGGGCTACTCAAATAGAGTATGGACATATCTAGAATTGAATGGTAAACTGTTTTCCAAAGTGCATGCTCGTATATAATAATATGGCTGATTTTTTTTATATGGATATAGTTTTATTTCCCAAAATAACCCTTTGTAAATTTTAAAATTTACAGATGAGAAAACTGAGACTTAGAAATGTTAAATTTCATGTTGCCGCTCAGACAGGTAATAGGTAGTGCAGCCAGGTGTTGTGCTAACTATTCTACTATAGAGGACTCATACTGAACTTTAGGGTTTACTCGCTCTCAAATGTTGAAAATACTGCTAGTTGCCACTCCTCCACATATTCTCCCTGTCTTCCTATGCTGCAGAATCCCAATTTTCTCCAGGAAGCAAAGACTGTGTTTTCTAGTCTCATGCAGCTAAGGGTGCTCAATTAGATATAAGCAAAAAGTTTAGGTGAGAAAACTGGGAAGGGCAATTAATGGGGACTGACTCTTTTAGGAGTCACATTCTTTTGTCCTTTCTCTACTTCCTTCTTCTTCCTGCCCCAAACCTAGAGGCAATGGTTGGAGTTTCAGCAGCCATTCTGGACTATGAGGAGGCCCTTGAGGATGGATTTGTCTATTTCTTCTTTCAGGTCTATCAGTTTTGCTTCATGTATTTTGAAGCTGTTTTATAAGATAAACAATCATATGGGATTGTTATGTCCTTTTGGTGAATTTACACCCTTTATAGTGGTGAAATGAACCTTTATGCCTGATGTATTAGTTTCCTAAAAGTACTGTAACAAATTATCACAAACTGGGTGGCTTTAAAAAATTTATTTTCTCACAGGTCTAGAGGTTAGAAGTCAGCAATCAAGGTGTTGGCAGGGTCCCTTTCCCTTTCAAGGCTGAAGATAAGAATTCTTCCGTGCCTCTTCTGTCTTCTGATTGTTCCCAGCAATACTTGGTATTCTTTTGTTCTTTATCTTGTGACAGCATAGCTGCAATCTCTGCCTCTGTCTTCACATAGAATTTTCCTTTTGTCTCTGTGTCCATATTCCCATCTTCTTATAAGAACACCAGTCAAAATGATTTCAGGGCCCTTTCTAATTCAGTATGACTTCATCTTAAATTGAGTAAATCTGCAAAGACCCTGTTTCCAAGTGGGTGTGAATTTTGGGTGAGCATTACTTTTTTTTTTTTTTTTTGAGACAGAGTCTTGCTCTGTCACCAGGCTGGAGTGCAGTGGTGCGATCTCAGCTCACTGCAACCTCTGCCTCCCAGGTTCAAGCGATTCTCCTGCCTCAGCCTCCCTGGTAGCTGGGATTACAGGCACGAGCCACCACGCCCAGCTAATTTTTGTATTTTTAGTAGAGATGGGGGTTTCACCATGTTGACCAGTATGATCTCGATCTCTTGACCTTGTGATCCACGCGCCTCAGCCGCCCAAAGTGCTGGGATTACAGACGTGAGCCACTGTGCCTGGTGGGTAAGCATTACTTTTTAAGAGACATTACTCAACCCAGTACATCTGGTAATATCCTTTGACTGAAACTCATTTTTTCTTATGTTAATATAGCCAGTCTAGTTTTATTTTTACTTGTGTTCATATGGGATATCTTTTTCCATTCTTTTACTTATAACATATAGTTGTTTTTTATATTTAAATACTCTTTCTTATAGACATATAGTTGGATCTTGCTTTTTGAAAAATCCAAGTAGATAATTTCTGTTTTTTTAATTAGAGTATTTAGACCATTCACATTTAATGTAATTCCTAATATGTTTAGATTTAAATTTATCATCTTTCTCGTTGTTTTCTATTTGTATTCCATCGTTTCTCTGTTCTCCCTTTCTCATTTCTCCTGCCTCTATTGTTAACATTTTTGACTCCACTTTAATTCTTTTCTTGACTTATTAACTATAACTCTTTGTTTTATTATTTTGTTGGTTGCTTTGTGGTTTATGGTGTACTTATTTAATTTAATTTTTTTTTTTTTTTGAGACAGAGTCTCACTCTGTAGCCCAGGCTGGAGTACAATGGCATGATCTCAGCTCACTGTAACCTCTGCCTCCTGGGATCAAGCCACCCCCCTTCCTCAGCCTTCCAAGTAGCTGGGACTACAGGCGTGTACTATCACACCTGGCTAATTTTTGTATTTTTAATAGAGGCGGGGTTTCACCATATTGGCCAGGCTGGTCTCAAACTCCTGACTTCAAGTGATCCACCTACCTCGGCCTCCCAAATGTGGTATACATTTTAAACTTATTATAGTCTATATTAAAGTGATATTTTATTAACTCACATATATAAAAACTTTAAGCTAACACACTTTCTTTACTTTCTCTTTCTTCCTACCTCTGCCCCTGGCCTTCCTACTATTGTTTTTTGTATATCTTACTTATACCTATGTAATAGGCCCCAGAATAAATTGTTAATTTTGTTTGAACATTAAATTATCACTTAAAGAGATTTAAAACAGTAAGACAGGCATATTTACTATTTTACCCATGTGGTTACCATTTCTAATGTTCTTCTGTGTAAATAGATATTTCCAGTTGGTTTCATTTTCCTCCTGCCTGAAAAACTTGCTTTATCATTTCTTATAGTGTAGGTTTATTGATGATAAATCATTTCAATTTATTTTTGTCTGATAAAATATTTATTTCACTTAGGTTTTACAAGGATATTTTCTGTAGGTATAGAATTCTATATTTTTATATCAATACTTTAAAGATGTTACTCTCCCATCTGCTCATTTGCATTATTTCTTATGGGAAATAGTAGAACACCCTTTGTTCTCCTCTATGTAAAGTATCTTTCTATCTGGCTGCTTTCAAGATTTTCTCTTTATCACTGTTTTTGAGCATTTTGACTGTGATACATCTAGAAAAATGTCTTCAGCTTAGGGTTTCTTCAGTTTAGAATTGGTTGACCCTTTTAGAGGTCAACAGTTTAGAGTTGTTGCTGCATGTTTCTCTGTGGGTTTATAGTACTCATCAAATTTGAAAAATGTTTGGCCATTATTGCTTCAAATAATTTTTCTTTTCCCCTCATCTCTCTCCTTCCTTTCTGAGACTCCTGTTACCTCAAAACCTACCTGAATTGTTCCACAGCTTACTGATGCTAGACTTATTTTTAAAATTCTGTTTTTTTTCTGTAATGTTTAATCTGCCATTATTCTTTAGTATATTTTTCACTTTTTACATTTTAGTTTTCACGTGTAGAAATTCAGTGTGAATCTTTTGTATATTTGTCATGATTCTCTTCTATTTTTTAGCATATTTAATACAACTATAATAACTTCTTTAATGTTACCTGTTAATTCTAACATGTCAATTTTAAGTTTGCTTCTATTGATTGATTTTTCTTATCTTCATGAGTTATATTTTTCTGCTTATTTGCATGCCTGGTAATTTTTCTTTCCAGACATTGTATATTTTACATTGTTGGATGCCAGATATTTTGTATTCTTATAAATAATCTTGAGATTTGTTATGGGATGCAGTTTAGGTACTTAGAAACAATTTGATCCTGTATTAATCATTCTTGGATTTGTTAGGTTGGAAAGAAGCAATGCTCAGTCAAGGACTACCACAAAAGCAATGCCTTTCTGTGTACTCTGCCCAGTACTTTGTGAATCATACACTTTTACAGTCTTCCTGGTAGTAATTGGCCCATTTCCAGCCCTCTGTGACTGTTAGACCCTATTACCTCTAATTATTGTGTGTTCTTTCTCCAGCCTCAGGTGTGTTCCTCACATACAGGTGCTGATCAATAATCAGGTAAATACTTAGAGGGTTTCTGTACAGATCTCTGGAGTTACCTCTTTGTGTAGCTCTCTCCTATCCAATCAGTCCTGCAATACTGTCTGTCTTATTCTACTCGAATCTCATCTCTGTATTAGTATTCAGGGGATTGGCTGGGTACCTCCTGAAGTTTCATTTTCCTTTACTATGGCCTGGAAACTCTCTGAGGGCAGTAAGTTAGAGAAATTGTAGGACTCGATTAATTTGTTCCTATTTCTCAGGGGTCATTCTCTTTCATTGCATGATGTCCAGTGTCTTGAAAACTGTTGTTCTATATATTCTATCCTGTTTATTTATGTCAGGCAGGAGAGGAAATTCAGTGCCTGCTACTCCATCTTGGCAAGAAGTAAAATTCATTTTGATATATTTAAAATATTGACATTACATCTAGCAATCTTGTTAGACTCACTAATCATAACATTTTAGGTGTATTCTTTGGCATTTTAAACATATACAATCACATTATTCACAAATATACACAGTTCTATTTCTCTCCTTTTCCTTTGTCAAGGACCCACCCCCTCCTACTTCACAGAGAAAATAGAGGCCCCAAGGCAGGGTATTAGGGTGATGCTGGCCTCATAAAATGTGTTTGGAAGTATTTTTTCTGGCTCTATTTTTGGAAGAGTTTAAGATGTTGGTAATAATTCTTTGAATGTTTGAGAGAAGTCAGCCATGAAGCCATCTGATGTGGGTTTTCTTTTATTGGAAGGCTTTAATTACTTTCTTAGTCTTTTTATTTGTTTTTCATCTTTTCAGGCTTTCCATTTTTTCCTGATTCAATAATGGTAGGTTGTATTTTTCTACAAATTTATCCATTTTCTCTAGGTTATTTAATTCATGACCTATAATTGTTCATAACAATCCATTATGAACCTTTTTATTTCTGAGCCATCTGTTGTAATGTCTCCACTTTCATTTGTAATTTTACTTATTTGAGCTTTCTCTGTTTTTGTTTTTAGTTACTCTAGGTAAGAGTTTGTTGGTTTTGTCAATTTTTTTCAAAGTGTCAACTTTTGGTTTTATTCATTTTTTTTGGTTCTCTATTTGATTTATTTCTGTTGTGATCTTTAGTTTTTCCTTCCTTCTGCTAACATTGGGTTTAGTTTGATCTTTTTTCTAGCTCCTTAAGACATAATGTTAGGCTATTTATTTCGACTATTTCTTTTATTAAAAAAATGGAGGCATTTATTGCTATAAGCCCTTCCCTTAGAGCTGTATTGATGCATCCCATAGGTTTTCATATATTGGATTTTCATTGTCATTTATCTCAGATTTTAAATTTTTCCTTTTGATTTTTTCCTTGACCCATTAGTTGTTCCAGGAGCATGCTGTTTAATTTCCACATATTTGTAAATTTTCCAAAATTATTCCTGTTATTGATTTCTAGTTTCACACCATTGTGCTGAGAAATAGTACTGGATATTATTTCAGTCTTCTTGAATTTGTTAAGACTTGTTTTGTGGCCTAATGCATTGTCTATCCCGGAAAATATTCCATGTGTACTGGAGAAGAATGCATGCTCTGCCTCTGTTCAATTAAAAATTCTATGTATGTCTGTTAGATCCATTTGGTCTAAAGTGCATTTTAAGTCCAGTATTTTCTTGTTAATTTTCTATCTTGTTAATCTATTAATTGTTGAACATGGGATAGTGAAGTCTCCCACTGTTATTATATTGTTCTCTATTTCTTTTTTATGTTCATTAATATTTGCTTTATAAATTTAGGTGCTCCAAAGTTGAGTGCATATATATTTACAATTGTTATGTCCTCTTGATGAGTTGACCCTTTTATCATTACAAAATAAACTTCTTTGTCTCTTATAACAGTTTTTGACTTGAGGTCTAAGTTTATCTGATGTAAGTATAGCTACCCCTGCTCTCTTTTGCATGGTACTGTTTTCCATCCTTTCATTTTTTAGCCTATGTATGCTCTTAAAGCTAAAGTGGGTCTCTTCTAGGTAGCATATAGGTAGGTCTTTTTTAATCCGTTTAGCCACTCTATGTTTTTTGATTGGAGAGTTTCATCTATTTACATTCAAGAATTTACTACTGCCATTTTGTTAATTGTTTGCTGGTTGTTTTGTAGCTCCTTTACTTCTTTTTTCATCTCTCGTTGTCTACTGTTGTGATTTGGTTATTTTCTGCAGTGCTAAGCTTTTATTCCTTTCTATCATTTATCTGCTGTTGTTTCATTTTGTTTTCTGTTTGTTTTTTGCTTTGTGGTTATCATGTGGCTTACATAAAACATCTTATAGCTATTTCAAGCTGTTAGCTAGTTAGCTTCAATCACATACACATACTCTAAACTTTGTTGCCTCCCATTATTTATATTTTTATTTTCAACATTTACTTCTTTATATCGTATATTTCTTACCAACTTACTGCACCTATAGTTACTTTTGACCATTTTGACTTTTAAACTTCATATTAGACATTTGAAAGATTTACACACCACCATTAGAATACTAAAGCACTCCAAATTTGATTATGAATTTACCTCTATCAGTGAGTTTTATACTTTCATGTTTTTATAATAGTAATTATCACTTTTTTTCCCAATTAAAGCACTCCCTTAAGCATTTGTTCTAAGGCATGCATAGTGGTGATGGATTCCCTCAGCTTTTGCTTCTCTGTAAAATACTTTATTTCTCTTTCATTTCTGAAAAATAGGTTGGGTGGGTATAGTATTTTTGCCTGGCAGTTTTTTTTTTCTTTGAGCACTTTGAATCTATCATTATGTTTTCTCCTGGCTTGCAAGGTTTCTGCTGAGAAATCCACTGATAGTCTAATGGGGATTTCATTGTATGTCTCTTGACGTTTTTCTTTTTCTGGTTTAAAAATTCTCTGTTTGTCTTTGACTTTTTTATTGTAATATGCCTAAGTGAGGAGCTTTTTGGGTTGAACCTGCTTGGGACATTTGAGCTTCATGGATCTGCTTGTTTGTATATCTCCCAAAACTGAGGAAGTTTTCAACAATTATTTGATTAACTAAGCTTTCTGTGCATTTCTCTGTCTCTTCTCCATCTGAAACTCTTATAATGTTAAAATTTATTCACTTAATGTTGTCTAATCATTTTTGTAGGTTTCCTTTCTTTCTCTTTATTTAGTTTGCTGTCAAAGCTCTCATTTGTATTTTTTATTTTATTCATTGATATCTTCAGCTTTAAGACTTTTGTCTGGTTATTTTTTGTGACGTATATCTCTTTATTGAATTTCCCATTCAGATAGTGAATTATTTTCTTGATTTCATTGAATTATCTAGCTGTGTTCTCCTGTATCTTGCTGAGCTTCCTTGAGATCATTATTTTAAGTTCCTTTTCAGGTAATTTATACGTTTCCATTTCTTTGGTGTCAGTTACTTGCAAATTATTGTGTTCTTGTAGTGGTGTCATGTTTCCTTCCTTTTTCTTCTTTGTTATGATCCTGTGTTGATGTCTGCACATCTGATGGAGCAGTTGACTCTTCAGTTATATATTTCTGGCTTTCATAGGGAAAGACTTATGTGTAAATGAGTTGGAACTAAGATGTCAGTTGGACAGAGTGTGTTGGCTCTGGGTTCAGGTGGGCATGGTATTATAGTCTACATACATGTTCTTCAATTGTGATCAATGTCAGTGATGACTGCAGGCACCTCAGTGGTCTGGGCTTCAGGAGACTGTGGCAGGGGTGGTTGCAGGGTTGGTTGTTAGAGTTCATAGTGGCAAACTTTTTAGGAGTCTTTTATTTTCTTTCCTCACAGTGGGAGACTTAGCTGATGGGGTCCTCATTGGTGTTGGGTCTGACACGGGCCATAGGCAGCTCAGGAGCACTATGTTCCAGGGTACAGGTGCTCAGAATGGCTGTGGAGCTGGTATACTGGATTCAGTGTCCTGTTGAACTATTGTAGCACCTTTGATAAGAGTGAAGGTTTACTCTCTGAGGCACAGTGGATGCAGCTCTCCCACCAAGCTGAGGACTGTAACGCTAAAGGCACTCTCCAGTAGCTCAGCCACAGGAGACAGAGATGTAACTGTGACTCCGATCCTCCAGCACTGGCAAAACTCCAGGAAAGGAGGAGTGTTTCACAGGTTCAGGCCCCAGGAAGAGGGCACAACTGCAATCCAGGTCCTGGAGCCAGCAGAGCTCAGTGGCAAGTTGGGCACAAGAAAAAGGAGATATTGCATAGTGGTGACTGGACCCTGGAGTAGTGGGACACAATAGTGGCCCAGGCTCTGTACATCCTGTTGCAGCAGCAGCAAAGACCCAGGAATGGTAGGAAAGCTGTGACTTGGGCCCTAGGTGGTACAGAACACTGTAAGCATGGTGCCACTCCCCAAGGAGATAGGATATCTTAGCAACTCAAACTCTGGAAGGCTGGTTCTGATCTAGGGAGGTAAGGCACTGTGGATCTTTGGCCCAGAGGGTGAAGAAGCACAGCTCAGGAAGGCTCTATTTCCTTGGTGGGGCAGGGTGCTATGTCAGCTCAAGCACAAGGAAGGTGTGGCTGTTGTACTGGACTGATGTTCCAATTCTGGGAGAGGAAGAATCAGGTGGGACCCTGGGTTGGTTCAGGTCCTAGAGGATGAGGTTGCTATGCAGACTTGGGTGTAGTTTCTCTCTTTCACAATGATCCTGGTACCCAGGGAGATCAGAGTGCCACACTGGGTTGGACGCCAAGGTTATGGCTCCTCTCTTCATCTGGAACTCCAATTTCAGGAGGATGAGGCACCAGGTTGACTCAGGCACTAGGGGGCACAGTTGCTCCACTGGCTCAGGCATGGATTCTCTGCTGAGCCAGAGCACTTGGTCCCTGAGAGGCAGGACACCCCATGTGCCAAGGTTGCAGCTGCTCCCTTGGGTAGAAGCTCCAATTTCCTCAGCACAAGGCACCAGATTAGTTCAGGTGCCAAGGGTATGTAGCTGCTCTGGTAAATCCATTATATCTTACTCACTGGGCTGAAGGGTATGGTCCCTGAGGGGCAGGGTGCTGTGTTGGCTGTGCACGGGGTCACAGCTACTCTCAAGCCAATGCTTGATTCCTGTGGAGCAGGCGATAGGTTGGTTTGAGCATCAGGGAGAACAGCTGCTCTGCTGGGCCTAGTCTTTGAGTAGCTGGGGTTGAAGGGAGCAGCAATTGGGATTGGGGAAGTGGAATGCTTCCTATGCAGCTTATTTCAAGATGGTAGGGGGCTACAGAAGCTCAGTGAGGAAATGGTATCCTACCATGTGTGTGAAAGTGGGGGTGCAATGATGGCAGAGCCTCAGGGATGGAGGGATACAATGGCTACTGGCCCCCAGAACAGAACACACTCTAGCAGTAGCTCTGGTTTTAACATGTTGCAGTGCAGGAGCAGTTTGATTCACAGGGTGCAAGGTACAACATAGGCTCATCTGGAGTAGTGCCTCCATGTGAATTCTATGCAGCTCCCTTAGCTGGGCTCAGGGTCTTTGAGGGCTGCAGGATCCATTAGTAGTGAAGACTGTGAGTGTCCTCTACAGTGATGGAGGCTGCTAGGGGCCTTCTGCTTATCTTTTCCTTGCAAGGAGAAGTCCCTCCTGGTCCCAAGCTGATCTCAACTGAGGAGGAAGAGGGTATGGTGGATACATGATGTTTCTTTCTCTTCTGGATGTGTACATCCTGAGTTTCTGTGCTCCACAGAGTTTCTGCCACTCCCTTGCTGTTCCCCAGCACTCTCCTTTAGTCACTGTGGTTGAAATGTAGTTGTTCATTCATCATTTGGGTCCTTTTTTGTTGGGGGCAAGTGTTAGGCACCTCTAGTGAGCTGTCTTGCTGACATCACTCTCTGTAGCATTTAATAATGGAAAATTTATTTGTAGAACTATGCCTGTCCTACATCTTCTTTCTCTTATCTTTCTAAACTGATTATTTGAATATTGGACATCTAGGACTGAATCTTTAATCTTTGCTCTCTTGTTCTTCACATCTTATTGCTGTTTCTATTTCTAAGAAATTTCCTTAAAATTATTTTATACTGAATTTCTCATTAATAGTAACTTTTAAGTGCTCTTTTATACTTTCTCAGAATATATTATTTTAAAGCTTCTTGAAACTGTTATTGCAAAATTATAACTGAGACAGTGAAAGAGATCTTACCTAACCAACTCTGTCTTACTTCTAACCTCCAAGCTGTCCTTGTGCATTCCTGGGTGAAGGCTGAACTAACTTTAAGAGGAACTTAGTTTATAGTTTAAAACAAAGACAATAACAGCCCTTTCCCAAAACAAACCTCCTTGCCTGGGGACTAGACTGTCTTTGTGGGACTAGACTGCCTTTGTAGTACTAACAAATTAGCCAAACATTCAAAATTATGGTTTAGGAGTCATGTAGCTGGAGGCTACAAGATTCTGACTCTCCCTAAACTGCACCGAAAATCAGTGTTTGAGATATTTGGCAGACCCTGAACTTGATGGGTCAGCTGGCACCACCCATATTGATAAACTGGCTCATCTGATCTGTGGCCCCCACCCAGGAACTTACTCAGCACAAGAGGAGAGCTTCAACTCCCTATGATTTCTTCTCTGACCCAACCAATCAGCACTCTTGACTCACTGGCCTTCTTCCACCCACAAAATTATCCTTAAAAATTGATCCCCCAATGCTTGGGGAGACTGATTTGAGTAACAATAAAGCTCTGCTCTCCCATACAGCCGACTCTGTCTGAATTATTCTTTCTCTGTTGCAATTTCCCTGTCTTGATAAACCAGCTCTGTCTAGGCAGCAGGCAAGGTGAACCCATTGGGTAGTTACACTCTTATTCTTATTTTAATTTATTTTTAGTGTTTTAAAAATTTTTTTCATTTCCCTGCCCATTACCTCTAATTCCTTTTTGTGCATTTGTTTGTTTTTATCTTTGTTTTTCACATTAGAGTCTTTTCTCAAACATTGGGTGAATTGTATTGAAGGGCACTGATATGGTTTGGCTCTGTGGGTCCCTACCCAAATCTCACATCAAATTTTAATCCCCATAATCCCCGCATGTGGGGTGGAACCAGGTAGAGGTAGCTGAACCATAGGGGCAGATTCCCTTATGCTGTTCTTGTGATAGTGAGTGAGTCTCAGGAGATCTGATGGCTTGATAAGCATCTGGCACTTCCCTTACCTGCACTCACACCGTCCTGCTGTCCTGTGAAGATGCCTGCTTCTACTTTGCTTTCTGCCATATTGTAAGTTTCCTGATGCCTCCCCAGCCATACGTAACTGTGAGTCAATTAAATCTCTTTTCCTTATAAATTACCCAGTCAAGGTTATTTCTGCATAGCAGTGTGAGAACGGGCTAATACAGCCACTCAAAAGCTGATGGGACACCCCATGTGCTTGCTCAGGACTTATAAATTTGTTGGCTGCTTTGCAGGGTGAATCACCAGTTGTCAGTATCTCTAGCCCATTTCTTTTGCACTGATTGGCACCTCCAAAGGTGAATCATCTAACATCCTTAGAGAAGGATATTACTGCCCACATTCTCAGAATAGTTTATTACAAGAGGAGTGGATAACTCAACATTCAGAATATAGGATTTCAATTAATCTTCTGTGTTTAGTGCAGTGACAACTCAGCTGTGCTTTTGGTCTCCACATCCAGTCTCTGGTTCATTGTAGATAGTGATTAAATTTCTAGTCTTCTGCCAAGAAGACACAGGAGCAGCAGCCCAGCTGTATGTGTGACAGGGTCGGGGTTCTAACTGCTTTTCTCACAGACTTAGAGCTTGTGTTCCTGGTTTGAGCTCTACCTCTAACAAAAAGTTTTAGAAATACTGAGCACCTCTAATTATGGGTTATTCTACTGCATGAAGTAGCTAGTTTTTAGGCTTCCCTCACTGCCACCATATGTTTCAAAAAATTTCTGGTCTTCAAGTTCAGTTATAACTCCTTCCTTTTCTTTACAGCTTTTAAAATTTATTGTAATTTCCTCTCTCATCCTCCTTAACTTTGTGAATTTATGCTTCTTAAAATTTCCTTTACTGTAGTATATTTATACAATGAAGTATGAAATAGCAATAAGAATGCTATTTTTATAGCATTTGATCTATAATTAATATAATTAATATGGAGGAAAATAAGCCAGATACAAAAGAATTCATACTCCATCATTTTTTTCATATCAGGAAAAACCTGGAAAAATTAATCTATGTTGTTGGATGTCAGGGTAACGAATACATTTGGAGTTACTATAGTGATTGGCAATGGGATGAGGGAGTTCTTGGGATGCTTAGAAGGTTCTGTTTCTTGCTGTGTTTGCTGGTTACACATACATGTTCAGTGTTGAAAATTCATCAAGCTTTATACTTACGATGTGTGCCTTGTTTTGTGTGAATTACATACATGGTTTACTTCAAACTTTTAAAAGTTTATTTACTGCCATTTTAGTAAGTTCTGGAACACAGTAAAAGTCAATGCATAGATTGCATCTGTGATTTTTAACCTAAAGTTCCACATTTGTACAATATTTCCTCCTAATTTACTATGTGTCTATTACTAAAATACCTTTTAATTTACCTGGGGACATATTTAGAAAAATCGTGAAGCAAAGTTAACTATGCCTTTCATATTTATATTCCTCTACATCTCCAGCAACATATTCCGCTTCTGCAGCAGATTAACAATGCAATATGCTTACCTAAAAAGGGTCTTCTTTCTAGTAGTCAGGAAACTAGTTTTATCCTAGATAAAATCCTTTTATCTAATTTCATCGTAGACATGGCCTCTTCTAAATTTAGTTTGGTTTACCCCATGAACATTTATTTTCTTTAGATAAGAATTGAATTTCTACTATAATCCCAGTGCTGTATCATTATAAACTGTTCGAACTAATCTATTGTGCAAATACATGCATAAATAGTTTTAAATTAAGGTAAAATGTAATAAAGTACTAAACCCTGTGGCTTTTTAGGCAAGTCTGCCCTGAATGCCCCTCCTTTTTCTTATTACTCTGCCAAATACAACTGTACTTGAAACTGCCTTTTCAAACATTATAACAGTGACAAAATTATGACAGTGAAAGAGATCTGATCTAAGCAACCCCCATCTTGCCTGTAACCTTTAAACTGCCCTTAATTATTCCTGGGCTTGAGCCAAGCTAACTGGGAGACTTTATAGTTTAAATGACAATAGCCCTTCCCCAAGACTAAATCGCCTTTGTAAAGCTCATGAAAGACCACCATGATAGGAGAATGAAGAGCCCGTGTTCTGCTAAGATGTAGGCATAAATGCTTACCAGCTGTTATTCTGGAGGTCACAAGACTTGCAACTCCCCAATCACTCCTGCAGATAACATCATTATTGTGCAACCTAAGATTGGCTTTCTTGGGTATCTCTTCAGGTTTTTGCATGGGATGACTTCACCCATGGGTCCCGTGACCCTACCCGGAAGCTGACTCCTTGTCCCACCAAACTATCCTTGAAAAACCCTACCCTCTGAATTTTCAGTGAGATAGATTTAAGTAATAACTCTCTTCTACCTGGCGTGACCAGCCTCTAATATCCTTTTTATCTTTTCTTTTTAATTATTATACTTCAAGTTCTGGGATACATGCGCTGAACGTGCAGTTTTGTTACATAGGTATACGTGAGCCATGGTGGTTTGCTGCACCCATCAACCCACCACCTACATTAGGTATTTCTCCTAATGCTATCCCTCCCCTAGCCCTCCACCCCCTGACAGGCCGCAGTGTGTGATGTTCCCCTCCCTGTGTCCATGTGTTCTCATTGATCACCTCCTACTTATGAGTGAGAACATGCAGTGTTTGGTTTTCTGTTCTGTGATAGTTTGCTGAGAATGATGGTTTCCAGCTTCATCCATGTCCCTGCAAAGGACATGAACTTATCCTTTTTTATGGCTGCATAGTATTCCATGGTGTATATGTGCCACATTTTCTTTATCCAGTCTATCATTGATGGACATTTGGGTTGGTTCCAAGTCTTTGCTATTGTGAATAGTGCCGCAATAAACATATGTGTGCATGTGTCTTTATAGCAGCATGATTTATAGTCCTTTGGGTATATACGCAGTAATGGGGTGGCTGGGTCAAATGGTATTTCTAGTTACAGATCCTTGAGGAATTGCCACACTGTCTTCCACAATGGTTGAACTAATTTATACTCCCACCAACAGTGTAAAAGTGTTCCTATTTCTCCACACCCTCTCCAGCATCTGTTGTTTCCTGACTTTTTAATGATCATCATTCTAACTGGTGTGAGATGGTATCTCATTGTGGTTTTGTTTTACTTTTCTCTAATGTCCAGTGATGATGAGCTTTTTTTTCATATGTTTATTGGCTGCATAAAATGTCTTCTTTTGAGAAGTGTCTGTTCATATCCTTCACCCACTTTTTGATGGGGTTTTTTCTTGTAAATTTGTTTAAGTTCTTTGTAGATTCTGCATATTAGCTCTTTGTCAGATGGATAGATAGCAAAATTTTTCTCCCATTCTGTAGGTTGCCTGTTTACTCTGATGATAGTTTCTTTGGCTGTGCAGAAGCTCTTTAATTTAATTAGATCCTCTTTGTCTACTTTGGCTTTTGTTGCCATTGCTTTTGGTGTTTTAGACATGAAGTCTTTGCCCATGCCTGTCCTGAATGGTATTGCCTAGGTTTTCTTCTAGGATTTTTTTTTTTTTTTTTTTGAGATGGAGTCTTGCTCTGTTGCCCAGGCTGAAGTGCAGTGGCACGATCTCAGCTCACTGCAACCTCCACCTCCCAGGTTCAAGCGACTCTCCTGCCTCAGCCTCCTAAGTAGCTGGGATTATAGGTGTGCACCACCATACTCAGCTATTTTTTTGTATTTTTAGTAGAACTCCTGACCTCGTGATCCACCTGCTTCAGTCTCCCAAAGTGCTGGGATTACAGGCGTGAGACACCCCGCCTGACCTTCTTCTAGGATTTTTATGGTTTTAGGTCTTACATTTAAGCCTTTAATCCATGTTGAGTTAATTTTCGTATAATGTGTAAGGAAGGGATCCAGTTTCAGTTTTCTGCGTATGGCTAGCCAGTTTTCCCAACACCATTTATTAAATAGGGAATCCTTTCCCCATTGCTTGTTCATGTCAGGTTTGTCAAAGGTCAGATGGTTGTAGCTGTGTGGTGTTATTTCTGAGGACTCTGTTCTGTTCCATTGGTCTATATCTCTGTTTTGGTACCAGTGCCATGCTGTTGTGGTTACTGTAGCCTTGTAGTGTAGTGTAAAGTCAGGTACCATGATGCCTCCAGATTTGTTCTTTTTGCTTAGGATTGTTTTGGCTATGTGGGCTCTTTTTTGGTTCCATATGAAATTTAAAGTAGTTTTTTTCCAGTTCTGTGAAGAAAGCTAATGGTAGCTTGATGGGGATAAAATTGAATCTATAAACTACTTTGGGTAGTATGGCCATTTCCACGATATTGATTCTTTCTATCCATGAGCATGGAATGTTTTTCCATTTGTTTGTGTCCTCTCTTATTTTCTTGAGCAGTGGTTTGTAGTTCTCCTTGAAGAGGTCCTTCACATCCCTTGTTAGTTGGATTCCTAGGTATTTTATTCTCTTTGTAGCAATTGTGAATGGGAGTTCACTCATGATTTGGCTCTCTGTTTGTCTGTTACTGGTGTATAGGAATGCTTGTGATTTTTGCACATTGATTTTGTATCCTGAGACTTTGCTAAAGTTGCTTATCAGCTTAAGGATATTTTGGGCTGAGACAGTGGGGTTTTCTAAATATACAATCATGTCATCAAGAGGACAATTTGACTTTCTCTCTTCCTATTTGAATACCCTTTATTTCTTTCTCTTGCCTGATTGCCCTGGCCAGAACTTTCAATACTATGTTGAATAGGAGTGGTGAGAGAGGGCATCCTTGTCTTGTGCCAGTTTTCAAAGGGAATGCTTCCAGTTTTTGCCCATTTAGTATGAACTTTTTCTTTATTGCAATGCCATGGTATCCGTGAATTGGCTTTGTCTATGCAGTGGGCAGGAAGAACACGTTAGGCAGTTACATACTCAGTCTTCTCAAGGTCATAAACAAAAATCAAGCCCTTTTTTTCTAAAATTTCTTAACTCTATAATATCTTTCCTTACCCTGTTTGCTTCTGCTTTGCCAGACAGTTTCTCTAAATTTGGACTGGTCAATTTGATTTCTACTTTTGGATATCAAACTATTAGTCACCCTCCTTTCATTATTAATTTTTAAATTGAGTAAATGAAAACTTTACTCTCCATTATAAAAGAGAAGTGGGAAATACAGGTTACAGATCTTAATCTTAGTATATTAATAATCAAGCTATCTTCTGTGAAATGATTGGTGTTATGTTGATGCTAAATTTAAAATTAACAGCTACTAATGCTTGAAATGTAGATCATGTAGGATCAAATTGGTTGCCATTAACAAAAAAACCCAATTCAACTAGCTTAAACATTGGGGTTTAGGTTATTGTCTCATATAACAAGAAGTCTGTAGGTAGGTAAATAGAAGGTGAGGCTTTCTCTATCGCTCTACTCTGATCTCTCTGATGTGTTAACTTTGTTCTCAGGTTTGCTCCCCTCCTGGTTGCAAAGTGGCTGCCAGCATTCCAGGTAGCATATTCTGATGTGAAAATACCCAGAGGAAGAAGACAGTATTTCTTTCTGTGTGAATTTTTTCTTTCTTCTAAAGGAAAAAAAAAATTTCTCAAATTCCCTGGCAAATTTCATTTAATTCTCATTGCTCAGAATTAACTCATCTGTTCATGCCTAAATCAAATCACTAGTAATAGGATTGAGATTATAATAACTGGTTTCAACTAATCACGAGTTACTTCTGACATAAGGATAGACTCCCCTTCAATGAAGCGTGAATTACTGAACAAATTCGTTATTCTGTTTATAAGGGAAAAATGAGTAAGACATGAATATTTCTTTAAAAAGCAGTGGAACGTAATATAATTCAGTTTACTGTTTGCTTCATTTCTTTCGCTTCTATTCAAATCCACAGACTTTTCTTGATGTTCACTGTCATGATGCTAGCAGAAAATATCAATATTGTTACTGGAAAGGAGCCCCAATCCAGGCCCAAGAGAGGGTTCCTGGACCTTGCACAAGAAAGAATTCAGAGCAAGTTCATAAGTTTATTAAGAAAGTAGAGGAATAAAGAATGGCTACTCTGTAGTCAGAGCGGTGGTGTGAGCTGCTCAACTGAATACACTTATAGTTATTTTTTGATTATATGCTAAGCAAGGAGTAGATTATTTGTGAGTTTTCCAGGAAAGGGGTGGCCAATTCCTGAAACTGAGGGTTCCTCCTCCTTTTAGACCACATAGAGTAACTTCCTGACATTGCTATGGCATTTGTAAACTGTCATGGCACTGGTGGGAGCTTCTTTTAGCATGCTGATGAATTATAATTAGCAGTGAGAAACACCAGAGGACATAATTAACATAATAAGCCATGAGAATGACCAGAGGCCACTTTTATCGCCACCTTGGTTTGATGGTTTTGGCTAGCTTTTTTACTGCATCCTTTTTGATCAGGAAGGTCTTTGGGACCTACATTTTGTGCTGATCTCCTATCATCTTGTGACTAAGAATGGCTAACATCCTGAGAGTGCAGCCCAGTAGGTCTCATCCTTATTTTACCCAGCCCCTATTCAGGATGGTGTCACTCTGGTTCACATGCCTCTGACAAATCTCTTCTCTCGACTTCTGTAGTAGACTCTTAACTGGTCTCCCTGCCTACACTGTTACTTCCTCTGATGTATCTTCCACGTTATAAATGGTGTGCTACTGTGTGTGTATGTGTGTGCCTACGTGTATGTATGTGTGGAATATAATTATATCTATGCTTAAATCTTATTTATTTTTATCATGGCAATTAAACTTAACATGAGATCTCTCCTATTAATACATTTTTAAATGTACCATACAGTATTGCTAACTTGCTGTTCAATGGGTATAAAGCTTCAGTTGTGTAAGACCTATGAATTATAAGAAATCTGCTATACAATGAGCTGAAATCTTAAATAGCAACTTGGGTCACTCTCAGTCTAACCTTCTGTGTTCCAAGCACACTGATCTTTTTTTTTTCCCCTCCTGGAACACGCCTAATTCTCTTAGTTCTATCTCGAGGGTCTTGCACATGTTCTCTTTCTGAAAAACTCCTCTCTTTTCCTTTCTTTTATCTTCCTTACCCACCCCATCTAAGTCAGAGCTCAATTCAAGCATTGTTTCCACAGAGAACTTTCTCTGAGTCTCCATTCTAGATCCAGCCTCTACTCCAACACAGGTCCTTAAAACTATTTGCTTTAGTAAAGCTGAGGTTTATCTACATCTAAGAAAAAAATACAAATAAGAGTGGCTTATACAAAATAGAGTTTTATTTTTCCCTTGTATAAAAAAAGTCAGAAGTAAGCCAATCAGGACAGCTATAGCAGCTCCATGTCATCAAGAACTCAGGCTTTTCTTTTATTCTGTTCCATCATCCAGAAGGAAATTAATATATTTTACCCCAAATATATTTCTTTGACATATTATTAAATGGCGGCCCTTTAGCCAGCAAACAGAAGTGCAGAAGTGGCCATGCAAAGCTGTTTGTGTGTGTGTGTGTGTGTGTGTGTTGGTGGGGAGGGGGCGGACAATTTGCATCTGTAGAGAATCTCCATTAATGCAGCTATGCCCCTCCCCTTCCTATCCCCTTCCCAGATTCAGGAGAGATTGAGAGTCTGACATCTATAAAAGTCTGAAAAGAAACAATTACCATCTGTTCTCTCTGAGGGAGGTTCCATCTACATAGCAAGACCACCTTTGCTAGCCAAGTTTCTTCCTTTCTCTCTCTCTTAACCTGTCTTGCCGCTAAACCTGATTAACCAACATAACCTGTTCCTGGCCATGCTCTGAGTCTGCATTCTTTATTGTGGCCTCAGGACGGCATATAAATTTCTATAACTCATTGAAAAGTTGGTTCTTCATTCTGAAGACTGCCATTATACGTGTTAAATACATTTGTATATCTTTTCTCCTATTAATCAATTTGCCTCAAGTCAGTGATTTTTAGCAAACCCTTAGAGGGCCAAGATCCTCCACAATCCTTAGCAGCTGACATTCATCCTCAGGGTCAATGATTTGTCACAAGATTGACCTTGCAGCTCTAGCCTTCCATAGTTGTCTCTGTTCCAGGCAACAGGGAGGAGAAGAGGTAAGGTCAGAAGCTAAATTTTGAGCTCCCAGCAAAATCCTACCCCTGTAAAGAATTTTTCCAAAAACCCCACCCAATAACCAATAGCTTCTGCTAACTTCTTTTTTTTTTTTTGGATGGAGTCTTACTCTGTTACTCAGGCTGGAGTTTAGTGGTGTGATCTTGGCTCACTGCAACCTCCGTCTTCTGGGTTCAAGTGATTCTCCTGCCTCAGCCTCCCAAGTAGCTGGGATTACAGGCACCCACCACAACGCCTGGTGAGTTTTTGCATTTTTAGTAGAGACGGGGTTTCACCATGTCGGCCAGGCTAGTTTCGAACTCTTGACCTCAAGTGATCTGCCTGCCTTGGCCTCCCAAAGTGCTGAGATTACAGGTCTAAGCCACCATGCCCTGCCAAACTTCTAACTTCTTTCAGCCATCTATCTCTTCAAGAAAGTCTTTTATCCATGCCTCTTTGCAAATATGTACGTGTATATATATGTGTGTGTATATACATATATATGCAATTATTTCAGCACCATTATCTATATATGTGTATATATATGTGTGTGTGTGTATGTGTGTGTGTGTGTGTGTATATGTACAAATAATTCCTTCCCAAAGTTAGTTCGGCCTATGCCCAGGAATGCTGTGCCCAGGAATGAACAAGGACAGCTTAAAGGTTAGAAGCAAGATGGAGTCGGTTAGGTCTGATTTCTTTCACTGTCGTAATTTCCTCAGTTATAATTTTGCAAAGGTGGTTTCAATTATAATAACTGGTTTCAACCAATAAACATTTATTTCTGACATAAAGATGGAATCCCCTTTGATGAAGGGTAAATTCTTGAACAAATTTGTTATTCTGTTTATAAGGAAAAAAATAAGACATGAATATTTATATAAAAAGCAAGAGAGTGTAATGTAATTTGTTTACTATTTGCTTAATTTCTTTCACTCCTTTTCTTTCATTCAAATCTACAGACTTCTCTATCTTCACTGTCATGATGCTAGTCAAAAAATACTAATATTGTTACTGGAAAAAAAAAAACTATACACATATAGCTTTTTAGCTGAATATATTGCTGATAATGTACGGACCTGTTACTGAGGAAGAAACAGAAGACAGAGAATAGGCAACTAGAAAGCTTTACAACATAAGTCTCACTATTCATAGTTACGTATTTGTGTGATAACAATGTTTGTTTTCCACTTCACAGTACAGCTCATGGAGGGGGCCTCTATCCTGGCATCTAACTCATAGGAGAGAATAAATATTTGTTGAATGAATGAATGAATTTGCCTATCTATTACATAATATTTTCCTCAGTATCAACTTTCACTTGTTCTTGTAATTTGAGTCATATAAAGCCACTTGTTGGACGGTTCTGAAAACTGGACAACATGGATTGTATGAGATTTAGCCAATGCAGATATAACTACATCTTCCTTTTAATAAAAGACTCTGACAAAAAATTCATGTAAAGACATTTCATAGTTCAACTGAAATATATGCAAATGTTCCAGCATCTAGAACGTACCTGACCCACCCTCAACTGCTTTGGCATTCGAAGTCCGTCTTACATTAATATTCATATTGGGTTTCAAGAGAGGCATTTTGCTAAGTTTAGAACCTGCAATAACTCATGAGCTAAAAAAAAAAAAAAATTTAATCAAGCACTAAACTTTGTGGACCCAGTTCATTTACCCTTGGCAGAATGCAGCTTCCAACAGAACAGCTTATATAGCTGATTATAAAAGCTATAAGAATTCCCAGGACAGACGATGAGTCCAAGAAAGAAAACATCCCAGTAGTGATCTGATTATTTAACTGTTGAAGACTGAGATGTGTAATAACAGATGTTCCTTCCTCCAAAAGCAATTTTAAAAGCCAGATGGAAAAATAACATGAGACAACCATATTCTTCAATTTAACAAATTTCAGGTCCAGTTGAGAAGAATTTGGGTGAGGATAGGCATAAAACACTAGTCAAGGATCTTTTCAAAAATACAGAATTATAATGTCATATGCATAGCATTCTGCTGGGGACTAGACAGCTCATGCAGCCACAATGTTTATATTATTCTGGCTCAAAATGATATCTTTGCTTTAATTTATGTACTAACTAAAGAGAGTCTGGAGGTCACCACCCAACTACTCGTGAAGAGAGGGGTTGACAAAGGAAATGACATAATTTCTGCCAATGTAAAGCCGGTAATTTGACAAGGTCACTTTTATCTTCGTCATCTTAAAATACTTGCACATCTTAGGTAATGAAAAGAGAACCACCGCCAGAGAGAGTCTGAACCATGAATATCAATGAAAAGGAAGAAACAAAATGAAATAAACAAAATAAATACACTGCCCCGACAAAGAAACTCACATTCAGCAAGTCCAGTACACTGTGGGCTCCGTAGATTTCAGGCATCATGGGGGCTACGGCAGTGGATAAAACAAACGTGGTTCCTATGCGCAGGACTTCATATCTTCAGAGGAATAAAGCCCAGAACCACCTGATTTGCAGTTGACATGTTTCATTCATTAGCATAGTGTATTTAAAACAAGAAGATGATGACGATAATCATGATAATAATAAAACAACTAATGAGTTGCTGATGGAAACTGCTTCCCTATTGCCCTGGAAGGGTGGACTTGAAAACTAAACACCTCATTCGTTAAAGAGCTTAAGCCTCAATAGCATAAGTACATGCATAAGGACCCAAATTCTTGTCCTTGTTGGGCTGTGTCAGATTTTATTAATTTCAATTCTTAACACCATTTTGGGATACACCGACTTTGTTCATGTGTCGTCTTCAATGTAAGCTGAATAAGTAGAGCAAACTGACAGGACCCCAGTTTGCTGAGGCCAAGTTGGCATGCTGGGAGCATCCACCAGCAAACCTCACAGAGCTGCTGGGGACAGAGTATTCTTTTGTTCCACATAGGATTTTCTAACATTGTCTAACTTTATTTTCTGTTGACAGAAGCTGCTATATTTCATCACTTTATTGAAGTCATAAAAAAAGAACAATTTTGTATACTCCATGGGTTCTTTATTCAGTCATTTTCAGACCCCAGGTTGTTCCATAAAAAGGACTAGATGAACCGCGTTTTTGTCACAGATGCCATATTTTCAGAGGAGGTTGTACAGGCCCACCCCATAGGCCAAAATAAGCCATAACATGCATTACTCACACAAAGACCACAACAGAAGACTAGAATGCCATTGCTTTTTAATTTTTAGATGAACCAATGTGCAACAAGATATATCTCATGTTGAACAACCCAGTGCTATGATATAGGTCACCTAGGCTCATGTTCGAAACTCCAGCAGTATTGAGAGAAATAATAAATTCTTGCCAGGAAGATGAAGTTAGCATAATTTTTCCCTTTGTGTGGAAACAAAAATGGAAAGAAGCTAAATATAATACTTCAAAAAATAAAATTCACAATATTCTATAACGAAACTAGAAGAATGTAAGGAAATTTTTGGCTTATTCCAGTTTTCACAATCCACCACATAGAACAGAAATTATAATTTGAATAGAAAGTAGTATCTCTCTCAGTTTTCAAGAATATACTTCTTGTCAATGCAAAAGTACTGCTTGCAGAAATTTTAAATACCGCTTTTAGTAATAGGGTTGGCTGACAGCATGAAAGGCCCTTTCTGGGAGGAGAATTTATTGGTTTAACACAATTAGCTGATATATTTTCTCCCTGTTCCCGTAGCTGAATGTGGCCCATCCTATCAATACATATTTCGGTCTACTGTTTTCACATTTTCTGAAAAAATCTGTTGGACTAGCATACTTTAAAATCAAGATCTGTTATTATTTCTCTTGTATTTACTAGACAGTCAACTCTAGACATTTTTTTTTCTGAATCATCAGAAAAACAGATTTTGAGGCTTGTAGACTCACTATAATGACATCATTTCAGAATCATCATTATAGAATGAAGAATGTCCAGTTCTCCAGAGATAATAAGGACACTACTTTGCCATGAATTCAGGGAAAAAGTACTTGGAATGGTCATTGTGATTTAAAATTACAAGAACTTTTAATTTACAATAATATCACTGGAAAATATATATCAAGCTAAAAAATGCCGATAGGTGTTTAAAATTAGAAAAAGGGCTGGGAGCAGGAGTGCATGCCTATAATGCCAACACTTTGGGAGGCTGAGGCAGGAGCATCGCTTGAGCCCAGGAGTTGAAGACAAGGCTGGGCAATAAAGTGAAACCCCTATCTCTACAAAAAATTTAAAAAAAAATTGCCTGGGCAAGGTGGTACACGCCTGCATTTCCAGCTACTGGGGAGCCTAAGGCGAGAGTATTGCTTGAGGTGGGGAGATTGAAGTTACAGTGAGCCATGATCCTACCACTGCATTCTGGCCTGAGTGACAGAGTAAGACCCTGTCTCAGGAAAAAAGAAAATAAAAAGCCTGCATCTCACCTCCTTTGATCACAGTCTTTTTATTTTTGGTGCTAATATCTAGAAAGAACAGTTTGTTTAGAGCAAACTGCGTGGAGCTTAATTATTAAATTTGCAAAACATACAAACACAATTTTTTCTTCCTGACAAATTTTAGCCATTAGAATATCTGACTGATAAAATTAATAGTCATTATTTGCATAATTCATGGAGCATTTACGTATCTCTTTAGGGAAAGTAAGTCATGGGCATAAAATCCAGGTTAAGTGATGGTGCTGTGCTTTAAATGGATTCACAGTTTGACCGGGAAAAGTAAACTTTATCAAGAAAAACAAAATTTTCAAAGCTTACCTGTGCTGAAGGGATTCAATACAAGTGAAGTAATGAAGACTAGGACTAGAGATTGTGAACCCACAATCTATATCTGAGACAGGTCTCAGTCAATTTAGAAAGTATATCTTGCCAAGGTCAGGGATGTGCCCCTGACCCAGCCTCAGGGGGTCCTGACATGTGTTCATGGTGGTTGGGGCACAGCTTGGTTTTATACATTTTAGGGAGACATGAAACATCACTCAATATATGTAAGACGTACATTGGTTTGATCCGGAAAGGCGGGACAGCTCAAAGCAGGGAGGGGGCTTCCAGGTCATAGGTAGATAAGAGACAAAGGGTTGCATTACTTTGAGTTTTTGATTAGCCTTTCACAGAATATACAATTTATAGGAAAAGTCACTGATACCTTAGTCTGGCTTAGTGAAACAGTAGGGCAAAAGAGGCAATCAGATATGCATTTGTCTCACATTGAGCAGAGGGATGACTTTGAGCTCTGTCTTTCCTTTGTCCACAGGGAATTTCCTCATGGGCAAATTGGGAGGGCAGTATGTAGCTTTTAAAATCTTTGTAGCTATCTTATTTAGGAATGGAATGGGAGACAGTTTTGCCCAGTGTAGTTCCCAGCTTGATTTTCCCTTTGGCTTAGTAATTTTGGGGTTGGGAGATTTATTTCCCTTTCACAAGATGGTAGGTAGGTATAGCTTGTAATCAGGAAAGGTAGACAGAAGTGTTACCCACCCAGACTTATTGGAGGAGATAACTAGATATTTTAAATAAAATTTTTATTAAAATGATGTAGATTCACATGCTGTTGCAAAATAATAGATTTCTTGTGTACTTTTCCACTTTTTCCTAATGATAGTTCTTTGCAAAAAACTATAGTATAATACAATGTTAACATTGATACAATCAATGATTTTATTCAGATTTCCTCAGTTTTCTCTGTACTTTTGTGTAGATTAAGCTCTATACAGCTTTGTCACATGTATAGGTTCATGTATCCATTACCAGTGTAAAGGTAACAAATAGTTCCCATGCCACAAAATCCCTTCTCTTGCCCTTTAATTACCACACACACCCACTCTCTGTTCCCATCCACAAATCATGTCAATCACCAATCTGTCCTCTCTTAAATGTTGTCATTTCAAAATTTTATATAACAGGAATTATATAGTATTTAATCTTTTGAGATTGAGGTGTTTTTATGCTACATAATTCCCTAGAGATTTATTCATGTTGGGTGACACTGCTGTCGTGTGTTTCAGTAGGTCATTCCTTTTAATTGCTAAGTGGTAGTCGATGGCATGAATATACCACAGTTATTTCACCTGTTGAAGGACATTTTGGGTGATTCCAAGTCTTGGATATTACAAATAAAGCTATTATAAACATTCTTGTACAGATTTTTTGTGTGAACATAGTTTTCATTTTGAGGGATAAATGCTTGAAAATGTAATTGCTGGGTTATATGGGTAACTGCATGTTTAGTTTCTTTTTATAAGGGAAGTGGATTTTTAATTTACATGAAGAGCACTGTGTTTCCTATATTTAGTTCTTATATCAATAACTAAAGAAAACTCCCTGGGGCCTGGCAGTGTGGCTCATGCCCATAAACCCGGCACTTTGGGAGGCCAAGGTAGGAGGATTGCTTGAGCCCAGGAGTTCGAAACTATTCTCAACAACATAGTGAGACCTTGCCCCTACCAAAAAACAAAACAAAACAAAACACACGAAAGAAAGAGAGAGAGAGAAAGAGGAAGGAAAGAGGAAAGAAAGAAAGAAGAAAAGAAGGAAGGAAGAAAGGAAGGAAAGAAAGAAAGAAAGAGAAAGAAAATCCTGGTGCTGTCATTAAGCAGTGAAAATCACAAACATTTTTGGGATTTTAATGGAAGTTTCAGATGATCTCATCAGCAAAAACATCATCACCATAATTATTTAGTTTCACTAAATCTGTGTTGCACACTATTTTAAGAGTCTCTGTACATTAACTCAGTTGATTCTTAACACAACATCAATATATAGGAACCTGAGGCACAGGGACATTAAGCACCTAAGGTCACAAAGCTAGTATATGGCAGAGCCATGATCCAAACCTAGGCACTGTTATTTCAGAGTCCAAACAAACATCCCAAACAGCATATTGCAATCAATTTCAGGTATATCTCTATACCTCAGTGGACTTTATTGAGATGTATTTCATATACCGTAAAATGTACCGATTAAAAATATACAGTTCGGTGTTTTGGAACATACTGGGTTGTACACCATCACTACAATATAATTTTAGAACATTTTTGACTCTCCAACAACACTCCAAAACAAAACCCTGTGCACATTAGCAGTCAGTCCCCATTCCCCTTCCCCACTCCCCCACTTCCAGCCTCAGGCAACTGCTAATCTGCTTTCTGTCTCCACGGATTTGCCTAGTCTGGACATTTCACATAAATGGAACCATACAATACAATATTTGGTCCTTTGTGACTGGCTTCTTTCCCTTAACATGATGTTTTCAAGGTTCATCCGTGCTGTCACGTGTGTTGGTACTTTTTTATTGCTTAATACTCTTTGATGTAGGATTATACCACATTTTACTCATCTGTTCATTAATGACCATTTTGGTTGGTTTTACTCTTCGGCTATTATAAATAATGCTACTATGAACATTCACTTTTGAGTTAATACATAGATATATGTTTTCATTTATTGTGGGTATATACTCAGGAGTAGAATTGCTAGGTCATAAGGGAACTTATGGAACATATGGGAGCTGTCAACAATTATATTGTCCTTTATATATTTTAGCCACCTTAGTGTATCTCAGTGTGGTTTGATTGGCATTTTCCTAATTATTATTGAGGTTAAGAATCTTTTTAATGTGTTTTTTGATTCTTTGTGTATCTTCAGAGAAATGTCTTTTCAAATCCATTGCCTATTTTCTAATTGGTTGTCATTATATTGCTGAGTTGTACAGGTTTTTTAGGTATTCTAGATAAAAGTCCCTTGTCAAATATGTCACTTATATTTTCTCCCATTCTGCCAGTTTTTTTTCTTTCTTAATGGTTGCTAGATAAAAGTTTTAATTTTAATGAAGTTCAATTCATCAATTTTTCTCTTGTCACTTTTGCTTTTTGAGTCATATCTAATAAACCATTGCCTAACCCAGGGTCACAATGATTTGCTCCTGTTTAATTTTTAGGAGTTTTAGTTATTTGTTCTTAAAGTTCAATTTGTTATCTATTTGTAGTTAAGTTTTTGTATGATTGAGGTGGGTTCCAAATCCATTCTTTTTTATGTGCATATCCAGTTGTTCCATCATATTTGTTGAAGAGATTATCCTTTTTCCATTGAATTGTTTTGAGAATCTTGTCAAAAATCAACTGTTCATAAATGTGTGGGTTTATTTCTGAACTCTCAATTCTATTCCATTGATCTACATATCTATCTTTATGCCAGTACCACACTATCTTGATTACTATAACTTGGTAGTAACCGTGAAATTTGCAAGTTTGAATCTGCAACTGGGTTCTGTTCTTTTTTCTTTTTTCAAAATTGTTTTGAGTATACTGGATCACTTGCATTTCTTATACATTTCATTATCAGTTTCTCTATTTTTGCAAACAAAGCAAATCAAACAACCCAGCTGGGATTTTGATGAATCAAATCCCACTTGAAAATAAATTGGGCCTAGGGAGCGGCTGAAATGTTTGATGCCCCAATAGTAAGATAGTCAAAATTGTGTTATGCTTGTCTTCATGGAAAACCTAAAATTGAGGTTTACATTCAATTTAAAATGGAAAGAACATCTGAATCAAATCCCAGCTGGGTTGTTTTGTTGTAGATTCAACAAAATTAAGTTACTTTGTGTCAAAGGACAAAGGGACCTTACCCTAGGCAGTTCATTCTTAGTAGAGGTCTAGCTTGTTTTTTCAGACTTTTTTGCTGTAACTGTACCCAAGGTCTCACCGATGCAATTACCCAGTTGGTGATAAAAAGCACTGTGCTCTGGCTGGTCTCCAGTAAGTCCAACTGTAACACTGATGAGGGACTGGTCACCTCTGAGAAGGACAAGGAATCCACTCCTATCAATTCCTCTATTTCCTTCATTCCTGCCAAAGTTTATAACCTTTCAGAAATTCTATTTACTTTCTTAGTCCTTGGGCAATATTGAAGTGCTAGGATTGTCTGGTTTGAAAGTTGTTTCACAGTCATGTAAAACTCAGGTGCAAATTTGTTACTCAAGATATTCTTACAATATAGCTTGCTTGTCTGGTAAATTATTCCTGTAAAATAGATGTGGTTTCTGAACTTATGGAGCTATGGTCTAGTTGGAAAGACATTATATAGTTACAGAAGTATGTTGAAACGAACTGATTTTTGAGGATCCATATTACATCAGATAGGTAAAGACAGGCAAACTTGAGGAGTATTGATTTGGAAATATACATAGTTATCTGGGCCTAGGGAGTGGCTGAAATGTTTGATGCCCTAATAGTAAGATACTCAAAATTGTGTTACACTTGTCTTCGTTGAAAACCTAAAATTGAGGTTTATATTCAATTTAAAGTGGAAAGAAAACATGGAAACTGAGCACATCTCAGGGCTTCAGCTTTTTGTGTCATTGTAGATGAATGATAATTCATTGTATTTTGTTTTAGAAAATTGTAGCATAAAATCAAGGTCCCTTTATCCAAATTCTTAGAGTTCTATTAGTAATTAAATATCTACCCCGTGACTATGTTATTAATTCAGCCTATAACACTGTAACGTAAAAGTGATTGAAAAGCTGCTAAAATATACTAGTTAATACAAAATGTAGCTCGGAAGAGAGAAATCTGAATTCCCTTGCAGACATTAGCTTCTTAAGTCTGAGTCACATTAAATATGGATACATTCAAATCTCTATATTTAAATGTCTGAGTTTTATATTATTTAAATATTTTTCTTTGGCCTATTTCTGTAACTCATCTTCCTCTGACATAGGATGATTGGTCATGGGGAATAGATTCCGCTTGTCCATTTGGTACTCTGATGGTGGTCATCTACTGTATTGCCTCTTCCTAAGTCTCTTCACCAAGGAATTCCTGCTGTCCCATTCTCACTCCCTGCTTAGGCCCTTTGAGAATTTAGCCTCTTTGAGGACTGAGGAGAATGCTTATGGGTGGATGTGGTAGCCTTGGTGTCAACAGAGAGTAACAGGCCATAAATAAAAAGCAATGATTTTAAAGCTAGACAGATCTGGATTCAAGTCATGCCCTGTACCACTGTGCTATCTGAGTAAACTTGGACAAATTATCCACGCATTCTTGCACTCTATTTGTTTTAATGTTCAAAATGGAAATAATAATGCTGCTTTCACGAGATTTTTCTTAGGAAGATAAAATAGATATGAAGCCATAAGGTAAGAATTAGCTGTTTAGTACGTTCCAGTTCCCTTCCATGCCCTTTCTGCTGATATAAACCTAAAGGCACCAACCATAGATGAACAGTGGTTGCTAGAGACTGAATATTTGTATTCCTCCAAAATTTATGCATTGAAACCTAATGCCCAATGTGATGGTATATGGAGGTGGGACATGTGGGAAGTGGTTAGGTTATGAGGGCTCCACTCTAATGAATGGGATTAGTGGCCATATAAAAGAGGCTCCAGGGAATTCTCTTGCCCTACTCTGCCATGAGAGACTAAAGTGAAGAGACAGTCATCTATGAAGCAGAAAGTGGATTCTCACCAGAAACTGACCATGCTGGCACCCTGATCTTGGATTCCCCAGCTGACAGAACTGTGAGAAATAAATTTCTGTTGTTTATAAGTCACCTACCTAGTCAATAGTGTTTTGCTGTAGCAGCCCAAATGGACTAAGACAGTGGTTAAAAGTAATTGCTCAAAAGTCTTCACATTACATGGGGCACTTCACTTTTACACTTAAAAGGAGTGCATTTATTTTTATAAATCATACTTCAATAAAGCTGATTTCAAAAAGTGGGGTACTTGAAAGCAAGCTCAACTCAGAATGGCTCTAGATCTCTCCATCGACCTTATTTTCTCTGTAAGGTATGCACATCATCTTTTTACAAGCACTGTGATTTTCTCAGGCAAAGATTGGAGAGTGACTTGTTTACAAAGAATACAGAAGACCTTTTTTCAACTGCTTAGACTCAGAGTAGTCTCCCTTTATCCACAGGAAATATGTTTCAAGACCCTCAGCAGGTACCTGGAACTATAAATAGTACCAAACCCAAGTGCTGTCAATTGAACACATTTCTGTTTGCCTTCTACCTTCAAATTTAATGTCTTTTCTATCTTAACTAAGCACTCATCTCACGCTGTGGCCATAACTTTTGTAGTTTGAGGTGTGATGGCAAAAGTAGCCAGCATTTCTCCTTCTAATTCCTCCTGAATTTATTTCTCCTCCTCTATAATTTCAGAGATAGAAAATTCGTTCTTACTGCAGACCTTAACAACCTCAGCATATGATTTTTTTCCTTATTAAATTGAGAACATTTACCTTTTCACTTAAAGCACTTTATAGCTTCTCTTTCGTGTATCCGAATTGCCAGCATCACTACTCCTACAGTTTGGGGCCATCATTAGGTAAAATAAGGGTTACTTTTGTACAAGCATTGCACTGTAGCAATTGATCTAACAACCAGGCTCCTTAGTGACTAATAGGCAAGTAGCATCTACGGTGTGGATATGCTAGGCAAAGGGATGAATCATGTCCCAGGTGGGACAGAGAGGGATGGCACAAGATTTCATCATGCTACTAAAAATGGCGTGTAATTTGGAACTTATGAATTGCTTATTTCTGTGATTTCCCATCTAATATTTTCAGACTGTGGTTGACCAAAGGTAACTAAAACCAAAGAAAACAAAACCTTGAATTAAGGGAGAATTACTGCATCTTATGACTATATATACATACAAACTTTGATTTTTAAAGTTAAAGGTTAGTATGCTTTGAAGACGTCTTAGGTTGATCACGGGATCCTAGCTATTCCTTCCTCACTACTCCGCAGTCAGCACAGGGGTAGCCTAGAATGAATAAGGGGGTTAGGTCAATATGTTTTGCTAGTTGGTCACCATCCTGGGAAAGATATAATACTTTGATGCAGCTGAAGCAGATGGATACCTATTTCAAATGGTACGTATGCTATATAAACACACGATTCTCTCATGAAGAACAATTCAATAATATCAGCCAACAAAATGCACACACTTTGTGTAAACCACACTATATTTTTCAGTTTGATGATGATCTCATTTATATTTTCATATACATCATGGGAAATAGTGCTCACTCCTTGTCATTATACTCAATCTGTTTACTGGCTATGGGATCTCTCTCTTCTTTTTTCTTAAGTGTGTGTGTACATCTATTTACCTTTCCACTGAGGTGAAAATCTCTTTCTAGCACTGTTACAAATTTTACGATATGAGCTGCTTTATGCTTGTCTCTACTTACCAAGATATGCTGGATTTCAATGGCTGAAGGGTTTATTTTCCCTTTGAAATTGTAAGCCAGAGGAATTATTTTATACCAACAAATTTTCATTTTATTTTTCTTGCCTAGAGGTATTCTATGATTTATTCTTCTTCTGGTTATATATTTAAAGATACAATAGATAAAACACACTCCAATCCATTTTCTCCCTCTCCTTTCTTTTTCTTTAAAGCAGCTTTTATTTATTTTTATATTACTAACCCAGGGCAAACTGGTTTCTGCTTTCAGTTCCCCAACCTTGAATAATCAGTATCTTAAACATTCCTCTGATAAAATAAGGTCTAGATTTCCAATAACTCTGTAAATATTTGTGTCCTATATGTTGAATCATTCGTCAACTGAAATCATTCAAGTCAACACTGAAATCAGTTCATTTGGGGTTGATGAGGGAATAGTTGATCTTTGATGATAAAAGCAGTTACTGAGATCTCAGTGTGGGCCATTTTCTGTTCCCTGCAGTGAAAAGTTATTTGATTCGATGAGTCAGGTGCCCTGGATGGCATTTTTCTCCCATTTCTGCCTGGCCTAATTCCACCATTCATTAAGATAAAGCTCAGATACTATCTCCATAAAACCTCCTCAATATGTCTGGAACTTCTTTTCTGCTGATTTCCCCATACTTCTTGGTTTATTTATCCCTTATGGCACCTATCCTGATTGAAATTATAATAGTTGCTTATAAACATGTTCCATCTCCCCCACTAGATTGTTAAACTTGTTTAGCAATATAACAACTATCTCTAATCTACCATCCGTTGCCTCAAAGTATTCAATATACTGCCTTCCACGTATTGGTCACTCAATACATGTTTATTGAATGGGTAAGTGGATATCAAAGCATTTTAGGTAGAGCTTTTCTAATTAGGTGATATTTGTGTTTTAAGAAAAAAATCTGATGTCTCAAACTACCTTTGTAATAATTATTCAAATGCTTATTATCAAATTGTCCAGATAAGTGTAACTCACATAAATTCCAGAGCTCTTGTGGGTCAGCATGTTCCATTTAAAGAAATATGTCTGAATCTGAAAGCTGTGAAGAATATCATAAAATTTTACTATATCCTGAAGTGTGTCACAGGAGTTTTACACAATACATCACGTAAGAAGACTTCCTAAAAATATTCTATCTTTCTCCAAGATTTCTCATCCATGGTTTCAACTAAGAATATTTTATTTTCTCCAGTGAAATTTTTTACAATTAGGATTGCAAAACTACATACATTCAGGTAGATCTGTGCACATCATTATCTATTTGGAAAACTGTCTGTAGAATTGTGCCGTGTACCATCCGTCCAGCCATACGCAGCAGCCCACAGTCATGCTGTTCTCCATTCATTTATACATTCTCTACATCACGTTACTTGCACACAAAAGTCCTTACACATGGCTCTAAGCCATTTTTAACCCCCTGGAAAGTGTAATTCCTTGACTTGGCACCCTTTCTCTTAAGAATTGATGTCCCTTGCAATTCTGATGAATACGAGTCTCTACCTAATTAGACAAAAATCAATTGCGATCAATACTCAAGAAATGAACCCCCTACACAACACTCTAAATTTGCTTTCTGATCCCTAGCAGGAACAACTGTCTATTCATTCATATACTCAATACTTTAGAACATACTGGGTACAAGGAATCATACTATATGCTGGAAATAAAATAATCAGTGATGCTGTCCTTGATTTTAAGGAATTTAAAACCCAAGTATGGAAGCCAAACAAGTAAATTGACAATCATAAAAGTACTATAAGAAGCATAAGTAAGGACTGCTATAGAAATACACAAGTGAACTTATCAAGGCATGCATGAAAGAGAAAACATTCTATAGAAGTTTCATTCATTTATTTAATAAGTTAATATTCAGCCGGATCTGGTACTAGGTGCCATGTTAACAAGTCTGTATTTTATCCAGAAGGAAATGTGGAACTATTAATCACTTTTAAGCTTGCATGTGGCATAATCAGTTTGGTATTCAAGAAAATTCTGAATTACTCCACAGGTAAAGTTTTATTGGGATAACAAAGGGAAAGAAAAAGAGTAAAAAGTTATTAGAGGTTATTGATCATAAGGAATAGGATGAACAAGGAAAGAAAATTCAGTGACTGAAAAGCAAATAAATAGGAACATACCAAAAATTCAGGACTGGCTAAACAACTTGTATAGTATAAATAACAGAGTGAGAAAAATCGAGAGATCATGATTCAGAAATGTTTTAGGATTTTTAGATGTAGAGGAATTTTAGGGGACAGTAGATCTAGGGTGTACCCAAAAGGGAAGACAGCTGAAATGTTAGATAGTTGAGATGAAGACCAGTGGAATTGAGGAGGCCATAAACTTGGATGGGTATTCCCCTTGGAAGCTGAGTTTAGCCACTTCGATGTTTGGACTCAAAGTAAAGTATAAAAAAGACAGTAGTCTTATGAGTTTATCATAGTGGATAAGACACTATTTCAGGAGGCAGATTGCAGCGTACTAATTGTATGCTCTTCGGCAAGTTACTTATCTCTTAGATTTTCCTCTGGGAAATGGGAATAATAATGGCATGTATCTCAAAGATTGGAGGTTCTTAGAATGATCTCTGGCATGGAGTAAGCTCTAAAAATGTTAGCTATTATTTTAATTTATATTGTAATGATATCATTAAAAAGTTTTAAATTTCTTAAGTTTCTGTTGCTTAAGCAAAAATAAATGAGAAACCACAGAAACATGTCTCAGTTCCTGCTATTAGAATGATGGTGAGAACTATAGGATATCTTATAAACTGATTGCAAAAGTATGCCTTGGAGTAACAAATAATGGCCTAAATTTAATTTTATGAAAAGCTTTTAATTTAGGTTTGCAGTAACATATGTTATATTTTAATTAAGCATGAGTACTGGTTTATTCTTCTGGTACAGGAGTGTCACAGTTAACTTTCTCAAAGTCTTCTTTGATTCAATTTTTAATGTCAGTAACATAATTAACTACTCTCTTTGGCTTTGGGTTATCATCATGCAATGAGAAACTAGAGCATGAGTCAGTAAAAGGAAGGGTTGATGAGTTCACAACTGGCTAGCTTTTGTCAGGTTTATATCTTTAACCCCACATCAGCTAGCTTCAGTGTCTTTGGCCCAATATAATCTAATAGGAAAGATTAGCTAAAAGTAAAAAATATCTTCTGCAATTCCAAAATAATTGAAATTACATAGATTGATAATACTATCCTGTCCACAAACGGATTCAAAGGTTCTATTCATCTGACTTACATTGAATCAAATTTATCTAATACTCCAGACTTCTTACCGTAACTAAATTCGAAGTCTGAGTGCTTAGTAATCTCAGTTATCTATTTATTTTAAAAAGGAGGAATACTATAGCTGGTAAAATAGAATTACTGTCTATTCTTGGGAACATTATAGTTTAAACAACTTGGTGGTCTTTGTATTCTCAGATATAACTAAAAGGCTATTCAAGTGATTACATAAAATTTATTTTGAAGAAATACTCTTGGGACGATATAAAGGATCCCCATCGAGTTGTCCTCTAAGATACTCTATAATTAGAGCAGTTTCTTACTAATAGTATACATTTTGAAGTTCATATCTGAAGTTACTTTTATGACTTGGAATAGGGGAGCAACTATGAAGTGGCACAAATCTAATGTTGTATGAGCATTTATTGGTTGAATTCTAGGCCATCCCCAACTTTTATACAAAATACATTTTAAACATTCCATTCTATTGTTGGAATGTGAGAAAGTAAACTTGTGTGTTTGTGGGAGAAGGAGACATATAATGGGATGAGGGGGACTGGTTGAGAATGTTCCATATCTGAATTTAAAAAACCCTAATTTTACCTGTGTGTTCAGATACAATTATCAAGGATATACTTCCAGTACTGCATATATGTTCTCTTGATTTTGTTACCCGTTTTAAATTGTGTCTCCACAATTTAAAACTGAAATTTTTAATTTCACAATCAAAACTGAAATTTTGATAAGCACACCACCAATGACAATCGCATCTGTAAGAACTAATTGTTTTATATTTTGCAGCAACATTTTCCTTAGGAAAGAGTGGTACTCAATAAGGAGAAGTGATGTAGGTCAGAAAGCTTGGGCAGCATGGTACACTGGTTAAAAGCATCGACTCCACAGTCAAACTGCCTTAGTCCAAATTGTTACTTAATAAAGTTAAATTAAGCTTTTTGGAAAGCTGCTTTATTTCTATATTCTGGTTTCTCATGTAAACCTCATAGGGTCTTTGCAACTGTTGACTGAAATAAAACATGTAAATTGCTTAAAATCATGACGGGCACAGAGTAATTGTTCAATTAACAATAAAAACAATTTATCTGGGCCAGAAACTATACTGTGCAGTTTACATATTACAATTCAGTTAATTTTCACATGCAGAGTGAAGAATCTCAAGCACAGAGAGGTCCAGTAGCTTATAGCAATGGAATTTCCATCTCAGCAGATGACTGTTGAATTCAGTGTTAATTGATTTACAATACTGACTCTTAAATAATGTTAATTGCCATTATTCCAATTTTTGGATGTCTATTTTTGAAAAAAAAGTTTCTAAGTTCTGGGTCTTCTGTGTAGGTTCAGTACATTTTGGGGGTCTGCATAACTTAGGATGGCATCTTCATCACTGAGTCTTTTCTTTTACCTTTAACTCATTGACTTCCTTCTGTTTGGTATAAACATTCATCACAGATGCTATAAAAATTCAAATCCAGTACTAACTACCCAGTGAGACAGTAGGCCGCTTGATTGATAGCAGGAAACACAGGAATCACTAGTGCCATGCTGAGGACACATGACGGGGTCTACAGCATTTTCAGATAGATGCTTATGTAACTAATGACTTCAGTTTATTTTAAATACATATGTAGGAGGGTTGAAGCCTCCTATGAGTACAGAAAGGTTATCCCAACGCATTATTTAATATATCTTCTGATGAGGCTCGTAGAGATGCTAGATTTTCCTAATTATTGCTCTGGTTAAGCAATAAATAACAAATTGATCATTATGTAATGGCATAAATATGAATCCATTAAAATACTGTCCCAACTCTGGCTCTTATTCTTCCGTCTAGCTGCCAAAGGAACCCAGAAAGTAGATACTCCAGGAATTCTGACAATGCAAATTATTCAGGTTTCCCAGCATGTCCTGCTGGCACAATGAGGCCATACCAGCTCAGGCTGTGCACTCTGATCCACACTTACTAAACTTTCTGTAATTTCCATAAAAGTCAGTTATGCATGAAGAACAATTCGGCCAAAATTGGATACTTTTACTGACACAGCACTTCTTGGATGACAAAACCAGAGACTTTGTAGGGTCTTAGACCTGACATTAGGTATCATAGAACTTTCTCTTATTTATCGATGATGGAATAGATCATGTGTGCAGAAAAATCTGAATGAAATAATACTTAAGGCATTTTAGATCATTTCTATGTGTAATGCCATCTTAAGAACGTACATAGGATTGAGGTTTCAGGTCTTTCTAAGTGGAGTTTTCTTGTTTATTGATTCATCAAATATTCTAAAATTGTACCAAGGAATGATAATTCATATTTCTATTTTCACAAGTATTATATTTAACAACATGGTTTTAATAGAAAAGAGATCATTAGGAGGTTGGATTGTGTGCCTTATTGCAGCTGAGTTACTCCCACCTGTAAAGGAATACACCTCTATATGTTGCATAGTACAATCAGAAGTACTTGCAGAATGAAAGCCACAGGGCCAGAAAGAGGCCAACCATCTTGAGAGCATATTATAAAGTGACCTATGGCCCTGCTAAGGCTTTAGGGTCAGAGATGAGTAATACTGGCTTCAGAAGACAGATGACCAACAGATAGAAAACTCAAGCACTGTAGCACACATTTTATCCAAAATAAAACATAATAATATGAGCTTAGGATTGACTGAAAGACCTTTTTTCTCTGGCATAATTTGGAGGTTTATGGGTCAATGAAGAGTTCATAGGGCTGGTATCACTAACCCATGAGTTCCCAAATCATTGCCTTTTCTTCTCAGTACTCCAGGTACTTTCTAAACACAGCATTACTCTAACCAAGTTTACAATGCACAAGACTGGATAATATATTACAACGCATAATGTTTTAAACATTAAATAATATTCTACTTTGTATTGAAGAGTTAAGCATTTTTTTTTCCTAACTAGGTCATAAACTCTTTTGAGGGTATAGTATATTGACATGAGTGTGTGTGTGTTCCAGAGAACCTAACATATGAGTTTCACAGCAGTTTTTTAAAGAATGTTCATTGAATTAAAGTACACAAAGGTCATTGAAGGATTAATGTCATTGGTCAGTTGCAAAGAAATAATACTGATGCTAGAAATAGCATAACTATGAATACAATAGAGACTCTAAAAAGAAACCATAACATGTATTTAAAAACTATTTGGTCTAGGTTAAAAACATTTGGCTAAACAGCTGGGCTATTTACTACGAATAAGAGTCACAATACTAAACAGTGATTAATACTACCAGCAATTCTGAGCTATTATGTGGATCTGTTTCATTCCTCCAAGGGTCACTTTTATGGCAAACGAAATGAGGCAGTAACAGACAACACAAATGTTATACTTATTTAAGCATTCGGAAAAATAATGCAAACTAGCACTGTTGCTCTTACTTATAATATTAAACTCTAATGAATTATTGGTAAACCTAATACTGATATAAAGTTCCCATTTATTATACCATGATTTCTATTGGGAAGAACATAATATACTCAAATCTGTCAGTGTTACAATGAAGAATCATATTTGGTCAGATTCCAACAGAACATGAAATATTGCTAACATTTTCCTTGCTATTAAAACTTGTGCGCCCTGAAGTGGGCCAAAGATTGAAATTGAATCAAGGAAGATGTAGAACATGTGAAAACACCTACCTTAGTGGAATATTAAGTTCTGTAGCTCTCTCCTAATGTAGGTAAAAAATTGTAATATGAATATAAGAATAGTGGAAGTTATTTTATAATTCCTGTGATTTGTGATTGTCGGTTTACAGTTTTCTAGTGCTCAAAGTAAAACACAGCAAAAAGTAATTTTGACATGCTGCAGCAGAGTTGCATAATCGTATACTGGTGCGGCTCCATGGGTTTATAGCATCCACATCATGGAAACCATAGCAACAGCAACGACCTCCTCTGTAGCACTGAAAATGCAAGTCTCTGGTGTCATAGCTTCATTCTAACCACTGTAAGAGAGAACTTAATAAACACATAAATCATTTAGCCTGTAGACTGAAAATTGTTAATGTCCTGTTTTTGACTTCCTTCAGTGTTTGTTTGAGACTTGTCAGATTTAGACTCTCTTGGGTCCCATTCCAATACCTTTTCAAGTTCCTCCCATCTGTCTGGGTCTTCCATCAAGGCTCTAATCAGAGTGGCAGAAGTTGGCAATGTTGTTCATGTGTGAGGTCGTTTTTAGCATCATTATCATCATCGTTATTTGTATCCTTTCGTTACCTATTGGGCTTAAAAATGTCTCTGAGTCTTCATATTGGCTGTAATCAAGAGAGAATGGTTTCAAGATAGATGGGAAGAGAGTAGTTAAACAAAAGATTACAGTTGAAAAGGCTCCAAAGTTTAAATTCACCATGTATAGCCAAATGCACAGAGTTTCATGAATCCTTGGTATGGGTTAATTTCTTGATTCAAGATGGAATATCTCAGGATCTTTATTGGAGTAAGTTGGCTCACTCCCAAATTTATGGGACTGTAAAGTAGTATAATTTTTTTTTAAAAATAGCATGTTTTTAATATTGTCCTCAGTGTCTTGAAATTTCATCTTTTACAGTTCTCCCTGATCTCTCCTTCTCATTCAACTAATCACACATTCACCCTTCAAGATTTATCAGGTGCTATCTCCTCCATATATTCTTGACTCCATCTCTTCCCCTACTTTCTCCTATTCCATGCTTTCACTCATCATAACCTTTATAGGTATGTAATTAACCTATTAATCTTTCTTTCAATTAAGCTGAAAGCTCCTTCGGGGCAATAATCTTGTTTGCTTCTTCTTTTAAGCCCCTAACAAGCACTAACCTTGACATGTAAAATATGCTTAATACATGTTCGTTAAATTGGATGAAAATCAGTGGAACCATTCTAAACTAGTAAGAGCTTTGGAATTGTAAATTGTTAGAAATGCATCTGGAACTGTGGTTCCCAAATACTTGTTCACAATCTAGTGCTGGCTTGATAGGAAATACTTGAAGATTTTTAGAAACATTTGATTTATGGACCCCATCTTCAGATATTCTAATATAGAATATTGGAAAGGTATGTTGCATTGTGTGATTTTTGAAAAATATCCAGTTTTTAGTCCCTTTGAAATGATATTGGTAAAACAGATGTTCTGAAGTTTCCCTCATTCATAATATCCTGAACATACTACATTCAAACTCAAAATCAAATAGGTATATTTAGCTGAAGGTAAGTTTCATGGGAAGTTGGCTAGTGGGAGCTATTTTGGAAAAGCATCTCTTAAACTTCCTTCTTCTCCCCCAAAATAGTTCAGAACAGGAGGAACTAGAGCAAAGATGGTTGTTATCAATAGAGACTCACCTCTTCCCCCAAATATTTTCATTGTTAATAGTTCATATCTGTTGTAACTGTCAGATTTTTATTTAAAACATTCCTAAATCAAATGGGATATTCAAAAACAATGTTTAAATATGTGTTTTTTAAATTTTACTTTATCCAGTGAAAAGATTTTGTTTTTTCTCTAGATTTTGTTTTTTGTTTTTGCTCTAGATTTTGTTTTATCAATCCAAAAATATCTATATTTTTTCCTTCATTATTTACGAGTACTCTCGTAGGGTAGAGAATTCTAGCTTATCAGTTACTTTCTATCAGCTTAAAGATATGTCTTAATTGTCTCCTAGCTTCAAATGGTAGTAGAGAGAAGTCAGCTGTTTGTCATTTTTTTTTAGGGCAACTTATCTTTTGTTCCACTACTTTTAAGACTCCTAATTGTCTTGGGTTTTATCAAGTTTATTGTGTCTTTGTGTATTTTTAAAACACACACAAACACATCATATATTTAAATATATCCTCCTTGAATCTGTGAATTGATGAATTATTTAGTTATTAGAAATCCCTAGCCATTTTCTCTTCAAATATTGCTTCTGCATTCTCTCTCATCCTCTGGGACTCCATTTCAATGCCTTTTAGATTTTCTAACTGTAACAGGAATGTCAATTTCCCTCCTGTATTTTTTATCTTTTTTTTTTTTTTTGAGACAAGAGTCTTGCTTTGTCACCCAGGCTGGAGTGCAGTGGCGATCTCGGCTCACTGCAAGCTCTGCCTCCCGGGTTCACGCCATTCTCCTGCCTCAGCCTCCTGAGTAGCTGAGACTACTGGCGCCCACCACCACGCCCGGCTAATTTTTTGTATTTTTAGTAGAGACAGGGTTTTACCGTGTTAGCCAGGATGGTCTCAATCTCCTGACGTCGTGATCCGCCCGCCTCGGCCTCCCAAAGTGCTGGGATTACAAGCGTGAGCCACCGTGCCCGGCCTTTTAATCTTTTTTTCTAATATTTAATTTTGTGTCGTTTCTTTTTACCTTTTAGTTCACAAATTTATCTGCATCTTGTCACATCTCTTGTTAAATACTCAATCAGTTGTTCTTAATTTCAGTTATTTCTACAATTTCTTTTTTGATGCTTTAATGTTATTTGTCATAATTTTCAGTTCCTTTGCTAATTTTTTTCAAGTTTGATTATTATCTTTGAAATAGAGATCGTTATTGTTAGCCTGTGTCTGAAAATTCCATTATCTGGAGTGCCTTTGCATCTCCTTCTCTAGTTTCTGGCTAATTTTGTTTAATCATCATGTATAATTTGTAATGTCTTCTGGGTATATTGTTAGAAAAATATTTTTAGAAATAATTTCAAATCTGGGAATAGTGTTAGCTTCTTCAAGGGAGAATTTTGCCCTTTGTTATAAGACATATGAGGGCAGTAGCAGGCTGAGAACCAAGGGCTGAGGGTTTTATGGTTTAACTAGAATACTAGCCAGAGCATCGACTGTACCATCATTTCAGAAAATAGTTCTCCAGGGTACCAGTTCAGAGCATGACTGTTATACTGGTGTCTTTGTCTGTGGTAGGCACCAAACTACAGACCTCATTCTTTCTGCCCCATAGAGCAATTAAGACTCTCAATGACTTTCAAAAAGTTAGAAAATGGTCTCAGGGCAAAAGTATCAATGTTTGGGGTACACAGGAAGTAGAGGCTCAGGACTGAGACACATACATTGTATACCTCTGGTCCTTAGCCAGGACTTATATTTGAGTGTGTGCCCCTGAGGCAAAAACAATTCTGGCTCACCTCTGAGCAATAGTCCTTTTTCTGTTCTCCTCCTGATAATTTGTGAGTCTCCTGTAAGGTCTCTGAACTTTTTAAAAGGTGCTTTTGTCAAGCCTCCTTAGTGGTTATTACCAGGGGAATTAGTCCTATTTACTAGGATTGTCAATGACTAGACACTGTACTGATGAATTGTTATTTATTAATGGTTGTTATTCATTTTATGTTGGTTTATGGTTTATCTTTTCCTGCTTTTTTCTGGCTTGACTCTCCTTAGTTGTTATTGCCAGGAGAGTTAGTCCTATTTACCAGGACTCTCAATGACTAGATGCTTTACTGATGAATGATTTATTAATGGTTGTTATTCATTTTGTGTTGGTTTATCTTTATTTTTTCCGGCTTGATCAAATTGCTACTCATTTCCTTTTCTATTTATTAATTTTATAACTCCAATAAATGTTTTAATAAATTAATTATTGTGTTCCTAATCTCAATATCCATTATTAAAAACACATTGCTTTATGATTACATGAAATCAAGATATCCAAGCTATCCACGATCAATATTTTCCTGCTAATAGACTGAAACTTTTCAAATATTTTTATATCCATTCTACTCCTCCTTGAAACATGAGACATTTGGGATTGTTTTACTTGGTCTCCTTTTTCCAACCACACCTACCCTCTCTACCAAATGCTAAGCTGTATTAACAATATTTACTTGATAGTAGGTTTCTTATACTTAAGGAATCCTTAAGTATCCTTTGGTACTTAGGTCACACATTTCTAGATAGCTTACTAAGTACATATTGATTTGACTTCATAGGCGTTGCAGTGCTCTTTGCTTAACACCACGTGTCTATTTCTGACATATGTTGCTTTCTAAGTATTTCTCTCAGATGGAGCATGTGCTGATACATTCCTTCAATGCTTGATTTCACGCTAACATATTCTGTTTGGAGTTGGGAATAAATATTTGCTTAAATCCTAATTATTAAAAACCTATAATAAATATAGTAAAGTTATAGGTACCAGACTACAAAGTGATACAATCTCATTTCCAGAAAATTAATTTTATAGATTTAAGTATGTTGCAGTGGGAGATAGGCATGGTCATACAGCACTCAGGAAATACAAAGTGGTAAACCATCAAGGACTAACAAGAAATCTGATGCCTTGTGGTTTTTCTTTGTAAGTAACATTTTTTGCCTGGAAGTTTGTCGATTTTTTCAATTTATCCTTAGAATTTATTAATTGTAAGGAGTAATGTCAGCAATATAGCAGAATACAAGATCTCAGTGCTTAATCTACCCACAGAGCTATTAAACACATCAAATATCTATCTATCTATCTATCTATCTATCTATCTATCATCTATTATCTATCTATCTATCTATCTATCTATCTATCTAACTATATGGAGGGAGACAGAAAGAGAGAGGTCCTAACCCTCCCCACTCCTGCTGCCAATACCTCAGAATGACATTTGGAAAAAGGCTTGCTACAAATATAATTAATTAAGTTGAGGTTATACTGGAAGTACAGTGGGCCCCTAAGCCCATATGACTGGTATCTTTATAAAGCCAATATGACTGGTATCTTTATAAAGAAGCCACGTGAAAACACAGGCAGACAGAGAGAACCATGAAATGACAAGGCAGATTGCTTTGCAGTTATGCAGCTCCAAGCCAGGAACACCAAAGATTTCCAGCAAAACAGCACAGGCTGGGAAGAGGCAAGGAAAAATTCCTCTATAGTTTTTAGAGGGAAAATGGCCTGCCAACACCTTGATTTTCGATTTTTAGCCTTCAGAACTGTGAGACAATAACTTTGTTGTTTAAACCACACACTTGTGGCACTTTGTTATAGTAGCCCTAGGAAACTAGCATGCCCTGTGTCTTGGAAGTGAATGAAAAGAACACCTTTCTGCTCAATGGACTTCGATAGGCTGGAGGACAAATGAGGGAGACTTTTCTCCCAAAGATACAAATCAAGGTCTTTGCTTGCAACCTCTTACTCCTTCCTTTCACTGAAGATCTGTCAAATATTGAATTTTTCTCTGAATGCTTTCCACAATCATAAGCCCTTGAAGTAAGTTACAGCTCAAATTTGCATTATGTCCACTAGCTTTGCTGAGACAAAGAGCCAAATACTTCTTCCTAGTTTAAATCTATCTCTGGCCATAACCTTTCTCTTGTCAGTCTCTCTTACTTTTCCCAAAAGCCAATGCCAAGCTTTTATTTCTTTAATATAATCTTTCTTTGGGCTTGAAAAAATGGGCTCATCCACAGACTCACTTCTGTTTATTGCTGTATAGTTTACATATAGTAAAATTCACCCATTTTGAGTACAGTTTTATAAAATTGATAAACTTTTATAGTCATGTATTACCACAATCAAGATAAAAGAATATTTCTATCATCCCTACATTTCCCTTGTCTCCCTCCTATCACCTCCAACAAGCCCTTGAATACGACTGATTTCCTCCTCTATTGTTTTGCTTTCCCTAGAATGTCACATAAATTGAATCATACAGTAGATAGAATTTGACTTGTTTCACTCAGCATAATGGTTTTTAAATTCATGCATAATATTGCATGTATCAACAGTTGATTCATTTTTATTACTGAGTAGTATTCCATTGTATGGATACATCATAAATTATCACTTCACCAATGGATAGATTTTAGATTGTTTGTGATTATGAATGAAGCTTCTATATAATTCATATGTAGGATTTTTGGTGGACATAGATCTTCCCTTCTCCAAATAAATACTAGGAGTAGGATTGCTGTATCTTAAGTATATGTTTAAATATAAGAAACTCCCAAACTGTTTCCCAAGGTGACAGTACCTTATTGAATTTTTATCAGTAATGCGTGAGAGTTGTATTTGCTTCACATCATCACCAGCATTTGGTATGTCAGGCTTTGTTTTGTATTTTTCTAGCTATGCTATTAGATTAGTAAGGAGCTCTTTGTAACTTTAATATGCATTTTATTAATGTCTACTGGTGTTGAGCTCATGTGCATATTTACCACCTGTATTTCTTCTTTGGTAGACTACTTGGCTATATTCAAATAGTATGCACATTTTTTATTGTGTTGTGTACTCATGATTGAGTTTCCGGAGTTCTCTATATATTATTGAGACAAATCCTTTAACAGATACGTATTTTGTTTTCTCTATGTCTGTGGCATATTAATTCAAAGAATGGATGTTTTAGATTATGATAAAGTCCAATTTGTCATATTTTTGTGGTTTATCCTCTTAGGGTCTTAATCTTTCCCTAACTCTATGTAACAAAGTATTATACCACTAGGTTTTATGTTTAGATTTATATTTATTTGGGGTTATTTTTTGGCACATGGTATGAGATATGTGTTGAGGTCAGTGTTCCTGTATATGAGTGTCCAAACAGCATAGCACCATTTATTGACAAGCCTATCACTTCTATATTAAACTACCTAAGTGATATGTATGGCTGGGATTAATTCTGGACTCTCCAGTCCATCCAATTAATTTATATGTGTATTCTTTTGCAAATGCCATGCTTTCTTAATTACTTTAGCTTTATGGTTAATTGAAATCAAGTAGTATAAAATCTTCAACTTTATTCTTTTTCAAAATTTGGTTATTTCCAATCTTTTATTGCTGTCATCACTATCTACAAAAACTAGGACTGTGTACAATTATTTATAGATTGGCATTGTGGCCATATTCTGTCTTCTCATCAATGTATAGGTCATAGATCTCCATTGATGTGTCTTCTTCATTTTGCTCACTAATGTCTTGTAGTATGTAGCATGCAAATCTTTGATAAACTTTTATAGTCATGTATCATCACAATCAAGATAAATAATATTTCTACCATTCCCAAAAGTTCCTTGCCCCTCTTCTACAACCTCCAGCAAGCCCTTGAATACCACTGATTTCTCTATTGTTTTGCCTTCTCTAGAATGTCATATAAATGTAATCATCCAGTATGTAGTCTTTCAAGATGGTACTGTTGTTAAATTCAGTTTCCAATTCATTGCTAGTATATAGAAATATAATTGATTTTTTGTATGTGAACTGCGTCCTCAAATCCAGTGAAAATACTTGTTAAATATCTTTTCATAAATTGTGTTTTTCATAAATTCCGTGTTTTTCTTTTTAGACAATATTATCACTTGTTAATTAAAACAGTTTTATTTCTTCCTACCCAATCCTTTGCTTGCATTATTGCACTGGCTAGGATGCCAGCATGAGGTTGAAATGAGAGCAAGCATCTTCATTTTATTTCACCCAATGTGAATGGGAAAGCATTCAGCATTTCACCATTAAGTATGATATCATCTGTAGGATTTTTCTGTACATTCTTTTTATCAAGATGAGGAGTTTTTTGTAAGTTTCTACTATGTTAAAAGTTTTTAATCATTAATGGGTGACGGATTTTGTCTAATGCTTTATGTCTGTTCAAGTGATCATTTGAGTTTATATTTTATTAAAATAAGGTATTTTTGGATGTGAAACCAGTCTTGCTCTCTTGGGATTAATTCTATGTGATCATGGTGTATAATAGTTTTGATGTTGCTAGATTTAGTTTGCTAATGTAGTCTTTAGAATTTTGGTATCTATATTCATGAGGGATATTGGTTGTTATTTTTTTGTGATGGCTTTGTCTGTCTTTGACATCAGGGTAAATACTGACTTCTGATGAGTTTGGAATTGTTCTGTCATCCTCTATTTTCTAAAAGAGTTTGTGGAAGGCCAGTATTCTTTCTTTTTATAAGATGATGTTACATCTACTAGTTTTGTCAAATACTAAGAGAGAAGTATTAAAATTTCCAACTCCAATTGCGAAATTGTCTCTTTTTCAGTTCTGTCAGTTTTAGCGGTATGTATTTTGACAGTCTGTTGTTTGATCCATATTTACCTTGATTACGTCTTGATGATTTGGTCCCTTCATTATTATGTAATGTCCCTATTTATCCCTGGCACTCTTCTTTGCTCAGAAGTCTACATCATTTGCTATTAATACAGCTTGTAAAATTCTTTTGTATCAGTGGGATTTTTGGCCTATGTTTTCTATCCTTTTTAAAACCATCTATATGGTTTAAAAGTTATATTTATGGTTTCTTTTTAAACCATCTAAAGTGTTTCTTGTAAAAGTACATTGTAAAAGAGTCTTGCTTTCTTAATTCAATTTAACAATCTCTGCCCTTTAATATGTTTTGACACATTAAAATTATTGAAGGATTTGCATTTAAGTTTTCTATTTGTGCCCTCTTTGTCCCAATTTAGTAATTGTTACTTTGTTAAATTTTCTTGCCACTTTTGGATTCACTTACATTTTTATTGTACTTTATCTTCATTAATTTTATCCATTTTGAAATGTTTAGTGTTTTTCCTAGTGTTTTACGGTCTACCTTAAAAATATTATACTACTTCATGAATTACCATAAGCTTTCATAATATTTCCAATACCTCCCTCTCTACCTTTTAGCTATTTTTAAATGAATTTTATCTTTATATGTTTTGAAACCTATAATACATTGTTACTATCATTGCTTTTTATCTAGTAACTTATCTTTTTGAGTGATTAAAAATAAGAAATAATTATCTCTTATAGTAGTCCTCATTCTTAGCATTTCTGGAAACTCTCATTGTATTGATTAAAATTTGTGACTATTATATTCTTTCTGCCTGAGGATTGTTTATAGTACAAATCTGCTGGCAATGAATTCTCTTAGTTTTGTTTATCTGAAAAATGTTTTTATTTTATATTCAATGATGTATTTCATTATTTTTGGTTGTTGAATATTCAACGATTTCTTCTGCCAGGTTCTTCTCTCTTTTTATTCTAGGAATTCAAATATACCTAGGTTAGTTCCTTTGAGACTATCTGTCTCAAACTTCTTGAATGCTCTGTATATTATTTTCACTCTTTTACCTCTTTTTCAGTTTGGGTAATGTCTATTTACCTATTTTCATGTTGACTGTTAACTTGAGATCAGTTAACTGATGAGGCCACCAAGGAATTTCTTCGTCTCATGTGTCATTTTTTATTTTTACCATTTTCATTTGATATTTACGGTTTTTCTCTCTGCTGATGTTTGCTACCAGTTTATATATTTTACCTTTCCTTTAAACTATATCTATTACATTTTCATCATAATTATTTTATAATTAAATACCTTACGTAATAGTTTCAATACCTGGGTAATCTCTGCATCTGGATCTTTTGATTGTTTTGACTTTTGATGATAAATTTTATTTCTTGCTTTTGATGTGTCTTATAACGCTGGATAATTACTGAATGCTGGGTAAAGAGTATGGCACTTAAGACTGAGGCAAGCAGAATTTACACTTGAAGATCTGAGCATCTTTTCTTCTATCAGATGGTTAATATTGATTTTTGAGCTGCTTTTGAATTTTGCTTTTGTTGTGATTACTTACATAGATCATAGGCTTCAAATTCTTCCAGTGGTGGGCTAGCACCTGTCAGTTATCTACCCCTAGCTTTTAGCCATCAATCACTGAGTGCCACTGCAAGCAGGCTTCTGTGTGTTCTTGTTTCTCTCTTAATGATAAGCAGCTATTAGTTGGTACTCTGTGCTATGCTTGTCCCCTTTAGGGATAAGGATGTTTTGTTACTGTTCTAGTCCAGCCTTTGTCACAGAAAATCTCAATATGCCTGAACCTTGGTAATGGGGTTTTCTCAATATTTCTTCCCCATTTCCTTGTCTGCAACAATTTGCCACTGGTCTTTCTTCGGAGTTACCCGACTCTTTCATTTCACTAGGAGATCTCCACCCTGGTATTCTAGGATTTTATATTCAGAATGATTTCTTATCTCTTTTAGGAGTAAAGAATTTTTTACTCCTCACCCAGTGGTTTTCCCTGTGTATCCAAGTGGCCTTGTTGCCACTCTTCCAGTTGCTTAAGGCATTTTCCTTAAAAGATGCAAGCAGGACTTCGTGTCTGACAACCCCTCCTTGCAGCTACCAATCATCACTATAGGCTTGCTCCACCAAGGCTATTCTGTACAGCTTCCTGACTTGACAGCAATTATTATTCTGAGCACCCAGATTACCCTTCTGGGCAGAAGCTTACAAGTGACAGCAGACTTAAATGTCTCTTCCTCTTGTATTTAGTCAGTCACAGATGAAACAGTTTTTGGGTCCTGTTTCATTCTTGGAAGAGTTTGTTCCTTTTCAAATTTCAGAATAGTTGGTTACCTTGTGATATTATCTCTATAATTCTATTGTTTCTCCAGATTTCTCTTTTTAGGTTGGGAGCACAGTCTCTGCAGCTTTGTACGGAGTTTGGTTCACTGATTTTGACCTCTGTTCAAAACTGTTCTCCAGTCATAAGATAAACAAAAGCACATTGGCGTTTCCAAAATGTAGGAATAAAATGTTCTATATTCCCCCATAACTCTAGTTGTTCTTGTCTTATACTCTGGCTAATTCTCCATTATGTGTTTTCTTCTTTAGCATCCCTGACCACTATTCTTTCGGTTTTTTTCCCCTCTCCATTGTCTTTTTTGTCTTTCTTTTCTCCTCCTTACGTCTTAATGTTCTTCTAACAATTTGAATACCTCATCTCCCTAGGATTCTCTCAAACCCCAAGTCTCACTCATCACAACTCTATCCTCTGAGATTACCAGCCTAATTAGCCCAGGCGGAAGCTCCTTTTCACAAACTCTCACTTTAAAGCAGACAGTGTGAATCTCTTTGACATCAGGTAATTCAGTTTACAAGGCAATTAACATTTACATAAATGCCATTTAATACAATGATATTTTATTGTAATTTATCTCATTTTTACCATATTGGTTGATAATGTCCAAATCTGTCATAATTTTAGAGTATAACAATTCTGTTAATTATGTGTTATATTGATAAATGTTTAGATATCAACCTGACTTCTCTTAAGCTAGCAGATAAGAAAATTGGTAGAGTTTGAATCTGACTCTTAATTTTTAAAGAAGACAGTTCCTGTACTATTCACCTTTTAGAGCAACTACCAGATTCCATATAATTAATGTATATTTTATAAGAGTGATAATGGTCTCATCAGGAGTCTTATAATTTAGCAAATTGGTTTCCCATAACTTAGTCTTCTATTTCCACTAGGAAACCATATCGTTATTTTAAATTGCAACTTTTTAAAGTATTAGCACTTGAATAATTTGTTTGTTTTCCCTATATAGTTGCTTCATCTTGATTTATTTTCTTCTTTTCTAGCTCCTCTTTTTCTTCAATATTTCATCTACATCCCAAATCCATTATATTTTCTCTCTTGAGACTGCTTTTTGAATTTTTCTTCTGTTCAATATTCCATGAATGTGCAGAGAAGTTTCTGGCCAAATTCTCTCACAATTTATTGAAACAAAACAAAATAAGAAAGCGGTAAAAATTTCTGTGTTGCCCATAAGTATAAGAAAATCATTTTTATTTTATATATTTTTTGGATCCAGAGTCTTGCTATATTGCCCAGGCTGGAGTGCAGTGGCGCAATCTTGACTCACTGATTCTCCTGCCTCAGCCTCCTGAGTAGCTGGGACTACATGCATGAGGCACCGTACCCTGTCAGAAAATCCTAAAGAAATTTAAATTCTTTTTAGCCATGAGAAGTGAACCTCCAATACATTTTACAATATTTTGAGCTTAAGAGAAGCTCAGAGACAGTGTCTTGGCAGAAGATGTTATTTGTTTTGCTGACATGATATCTGACAATGTTTGTTTGGATTAGTTGTCAACATTTAAAAAATTTACATAAAATCTAGATTTATAGTTTTTCTTTAGAATGTGGAAGAATGACACTATTGGGCTTACATTTTGTTTTTTGAGATGGAGTCCCACTCTGTCGCCCAGGCTGGAGAGCAATGGCCCGATCTTGGCTCACTGCAACCTCTACCTCTCGGGGTTCAAGTGGATTATCCTGCCTCAACCTCCCAAGTAGCTGGGATTACAGGCACATGCCTGGCCAGGCCTGCATTTTAACATGACAACACAAATGGCACAGCATAGAACATAGGACATAGAAGTCTAGCTTTTCATATACAATCTTCACAGATGCCCGTGCCACACATTTTAATCATCTGGCTGGCTCCTGAAGCATTTGAGTTCATAGCTATTGCTTTAGAGATTGGCCTCTAATAGAGGCATGCACAGTTTCAGTGGATAAAGAACCAATCAAAACAAGTGTTCAGGTGATAACATTGTCAAAACTCACCTATTACTTGCTCCTATCTCATGCAAGCTTTCCCAAATATTTTACTTAGATTACTCTAGTTTCGATGACAGTTTGAGTGTAAACAGGGGCACTATCAAGAACTTGTTAGAACTATAATTGTATAATGAGACTGCTTCTCTCAACTCTGGCAAATGGCTGTCCTACTTATGAACAGACTCTCGATGAGCTCACACAATTATCTGTAATTCTTTTTCACTTAAATTTCCAGCTAGCTGTAGCTTCTACTGTTTGTTTATTAATTTATTTGTTTAAAAAAATAAATGTGTTAGTCTTCTTTCCAGAAGAATATTCCTGGGAATAGGTGGGAAGTAGACAAATTATCCATTATATAGAGCTTCTGTTTGCAAATAAATAAAGATTCAATGCAGTATCATAGGGATAAGGTCTATGAATGGAAATGAAACAAGTAAGGGCTGAAGACTAATGTGTTGGTTCTATTTTACATAGGGTTGTTAGCAAAGACATCACTGAGGAGGTGATGTCAGAACAGAGGCCATGTGAAAATGAACAGTGCAACTGTCTAGGGGCAAGGTTTTGCAGGCAGCAGCAAATGTGAATGCTTGACATCTTCAAAGTCTAGTGGTCCAAAGAGGCTACCCCAGAGAGATAAGGAAAATGAGTATTAGAGAATGAGGTTAAAGATGAACCAAATTAAATAAATAGTAGGATATAAGAATGAACCTTGATCCTTCTCCTGCTGAGACTTCACCCTGTCGTGGCAGAAAGTGTGAAGAAAACATCATTGCCTTTGGATTATGCCAGCACTTTGAGCATTATGACATGTTCTCTAGATCTGAATTCTGGACCTCATATGCCTCTTCTTGTTTCAGGCACAGTTAATTTTCTTCTAGACTTCTGACTCCTTCCTGATAACTGGTTACTGAAAACAAGCTCCCTGATCTCTGAATTAAATCTTTGATTTTGCAATCTATAATTGGGTCCTAACCTCGAATTTATATACTATTGCAAGGTGTCCTAATTTCCCAGTGCTTGTGACCTCTGCTTGAATATGACCTCCTCTGGTTCTTCAACCTTCAGCTTCCCCTCCTCTGCATTGTGAAGCAGGTGAACTGTGCACTGGTTACCAACCGCTGGGAAAAACTCCCACTGCATGGGGAATAGCAAATATCATCACTAAGCCCATCACGAGAAAGAGAAGTCATAACACTTCAGTCCACTGCATTTGGATCTGCAATTTTTATCACTTGCATGAGTCAGGTGAGACATAATACTCATACAAGTTATGTGAAGCAATTTTATTATTCACAGATAGGTGGTAAGGGGAAGCAGAGCCCTAGAATTCATGATGAGCTTTTCCGAAGCTCAGAAAAGCTGCCCAGGGTGTCTGGCATCTTATGTGTGCCCCACCTGCACTGCAGCTGAAAACAGTGTACCTTGGGTTTTATATCCCAGGGATAACATAATTTGCCAAGCTAAAATGCTGAAGGACATCTTGTTCCAGGAGGGGCAGGAATAGAGCCTGTTCCTTCTTATCTCGGCAAGCTGCACTGCCAGCATATTCTCTATGTTTATGTTTGAGAACCTCACATGAGAAAGGGGGAGAGAACTGGGTCAGTCCAAGGTCACCCGGAGCTCTGTCCTGCACACATACCTGCCTTTCTTGAGGTGTTGCTTGAAATAACAGTTCCATACCTGCTATTTGACCATTATACTGATATCAATCTCCAGTTCCACTAATACCTTTTGTATAGATGACTTCATGTAAGTAGATAATTAAGAAGATAAAATGCATGCAAAACAAATACTCCCAATTTTGTGCCTAAACATGATGCCCAGAAGAGATTTTTAAAGGTTTTCTCTTTTCATACACAAATGGACAATGCAATTTAACATGTTTTGCTAGTCACAAGAAAATGTTTTACGTCGACATCATGACTTTTATGCCACAAAACCATTCTCACGTCTTGGACTCTGTAGAAATAAATAAATATTTACCAATCACACTGCGGATGCACCAGCTTGATGGCCCAGGGAATCAACATCTCAGCACATTCTTTAGCCATCCGAAACACCGTAATTTGGGGTTCTTTTGCATAGCCAGTTTTGTTGGAAAAATTGGCTCAGTTATGTCCAAAAATCAGTTGATTAAAAGTATTTTTACATATATCAGAATAAAATACCGATATTCTTCCATCTCCCCTTTACTTACACTTCTGAACACTAAAGACCAAAAAAAGAAGAAAATATAGTCTCATTAAAACTCCTTTTTACCACTTTGCAACAAAACGATTTCCTCAAATGACATTAATATGAACAATAAAATGGTTTAGAACTGGCTTCTATTTCTGAGGTTTGAACATGTGTTTGAACATGTTTTACTTTTCTACCTGTTCCATTTTTTCCGAGATAATATCTAACATAAGTTTTTAATAATATAAATTTTATTTTCAGTTTTTCATGAAACATGTATTTCATTTTTATTTTAACAAACAGCTATTTATCACCTATTCTATGCTGCGTTCTCTATGCTGGGGAACTAAAAAGAAAGACATAGTCCCTTCTTTAAGCTATTCATAATCTAGAGGAGGAAAGTGAAAAGAAAACAGTTATAATATGTATGCTACTTAGAATTGTATATAAGGAATCAGAGTAGTCAATAGGAAGAAGTGGTCAGCTTTATCCAAATGTTAGAAGATAAGGCAAGTAAGATACTAAATCCACAGATCTGGAAGAGGCAAAACATTAAAGTAAATTACCTGGAATATTTGCAAATTCTCTTTTGAAAAGTGTCAAATCCTTATTGTCCATAGTTCATCAAATTGAGTATTAATTATCCCTGGTGTATTCACAAACCTTAGAGGAAACTATCATGGCCCATAAATCTCATTTTTCTCACCGTAGAAGCTAATGCTCAATGAAAGGTGGGCAACATGTGCATGCATGGTTATGAGAAAAATACTGATTATTTTTATTGCCCTGAATGGGCCTATTTATTCAAGAGCAGTGATATGCTATCATAGATGATAGTGCTCTTAACGATTTTATAGAAGAAACAAAGCCAATGCTACTGGGATACCCACATCTGTTTATCCATTTTAGAAACAGCATTAAAAAAACATTGATTACATGCCTGAACAAGAATGCGTTCAGATCTTTTAGGCAGCCTCCTTTGCATTTAATGTAACTAGTGCCATTGCCTCTCTGCAGGTAAGGGACTTACTTAGCATGGGTAAGTGCCTTGGCAGTAATACTGAAGATGCCTGAGTAAGTCTGCTGATGGTATTAATGATTTATTTGAATCCCTGGACATAAAGGGAATGTTAATTCTAGTGGCCTGGTAAAATTTGAACCAGGCAATTGATAGGCAGAAATTAGATCACAAACCCTACCTAGCAATTTAAACTGTATGTACATACATGACCTCATTTTTCTTATAACGCCATATTGAATGACTATAAAAGATTGGTAGAAGAGGTACCTCATCTAAGTCTGATGTAAATCATTTTTAATTCATTTTACTAATCATATATAAAAAGTGACTATATATTTTGAAATATATGGTCAGTTGCAACAAATTGAAAACAAACTAGATGATCACTACAAAGGAATAAAAAAGGGATTCTGTATTGTATTTTCTATTCATTGTTTCCACATGTTCTCACAGGGTTATATCTCCCAAGATCATGGTTTCAATTCATGTCTGGAATTCACTCCTAGACTTCAAGCCCCATATGCTAGTCCTTAACAGATATATTTACCTGGAGGTTCTCAACACATCTCAGTCCCAAACTCTGAAATTATTCTCATTAGTTATTCTATCATCTTATACAAAGAGAAAAGATACTTCTTATACCTATTCAGGTTGCCAAGTCAGAAACTTGTGTGTCATCATAGACCCTTTCCTCTTCCTCTCCATTTTTCCAATAGAAGAGAATTTTTGAAGTCAGTCCTAAGATTTCAATCTGGTGCACATTTTTTCATTCATATTCTCCTTTACATCTTCACTGCTATTACTCTGGTTCTGATGTTGACCATCTCTCTGCAGACCATTGGAATGACTCCCAGCTGAAGGCTTCCACTCCAAGGTTTAGAACACTTCATTCTTACACTTGCAATTTCCAAGGGTATCTACATGTTCAGCAGATGGTTTGAAGTTAAGGACATAGCTGTATTTTAAAGTAAAAGATTTGAGATATTCAGTAATTTGAAATTCTAGGAGTAAATTAGATCAACCAGCCCAAGTTTCATGAGAGATGATGACCTAGTAATACTAGGCTTTACAATTTATTGCTTTGAGAATCCCTCTTAAATATATGTATTAATGTTTACTTATAAATATTTAAAAATATTTATTACTATAAAATATTTAAATTGGTGTAAGTATTAACTTCTAATATTTAACAGGGATTGTCAAAACAAAAGAAGAAAAAATTAAAGATAGTGGAAATGTTACAAATGCAAACTTTTCAATTGTAATAAAGCTTGTGATTGCAATTTGCCCCATTCTGGATAGTAAGTATATCCCCCACCACCACCCATGAGTGCTTGAATACAGTAAACTAAGATTAGGTTATCTATTCTTCAAGTTAGCCACTTGCTCTTAGCACACCAAAAAGTTCCTAGGATGACATGAAGCATTTGACTACCTGTTGCTAGATGTCTCTTGTAATTGCCTGCTGTTTTTTTGTGATTTGTCTCACACGATTTTTCAGTCACTTCCTCTCCATTTCACAATTCAGATAAGGTGGTCTTCAACTGGTGAAGTGAAGTGCTAAAGAGAATGGTGCAGTTGCTAAATATACGCTTACTTGTTGAGTACTTGGGAGAGAAAACATCTGTGCAATGTAGTTTCCAGCATCATGGGAAAACTGAAAATGAGACTACTAAAGCTAAAAATGAAACTACTATAGCTAAAGAGCAAAACAAATGTAATGCAATAATTTAAAGTACTTAAGTTAGACAACTTTCTCTTTAAGATCATAAGGAGGGTTGTTAAATATAATACCCTCCATATTATAGTCTGCAGAGGATTAGATAAGTGAACATTATTGTTATAGTTAATCATTTGAACAAACTTCTGAGTTCCCTTAGTATTTAAGAATTACGTGTTATACTCCACCGTACTAAACATTCCCACACTTAATTTGTAAAGGTAGATAAATTGAACAGGAGCTCCTAATCAGCACGATTTCTGTAAGAGCAGAACCATGTCTCCCCTCCCTTAGATGACATCTACTGTAAAAAGAGAAACCAACAGTGTACCAAACACACCATTTTGCAAGGAACCAGCTCTTCTGGAAAGCAATAAGCAATGTGTTATGTGACTCTAATGCCTGTTTTACATTAAGGTATCTGGCTAAAGTGAAAAGCTCATTCAAAACAATCACTTAATGGCCAGGTGCGGTGGCTCACGCCTGTAATCCCAGGACTTTTGGAAGCTGAGGTGGGCAGATCACGAGGTCAGGAGTTGGAGACCGGTCTGGCCAACATGGTAAAACCCCATCTCTACTAAAAATACCAAAATTAGCCATGTAATCAGTGCATGTAATCCCAGCTACTCAGGAGTCTGAGGCAGGAGAATTGCTTGAACCCAGAAGGCAGAGGTTGCAGTGAGCTGAGATCACGCCACTGCACTCTAGCCTGGGCAACAGAGCAAGACTCCATCTCAACAAAAGCCACTTGTATTACTTCTAGGGCTTTTCTCCATAGGAGAAAAAAAGAAACTGTTAATGATGTTGAAATCATATAGGTGTGTGGAGAAAGTCATGTGCCACCATTATTTTTAAAATTTGGGATAAACCTATATAAGAAGTTCTTTGCAATGCACGAGGACCTAAGCACTTAAGAAAGTCATTTACGGTATCAACTAAATATGTTTATAGTTACTATAAGTCAAAATTCTTCTCGACGAATTCAAGTTGAAACATTTCTAGTGCCCTATTGAGTTGTTTGACTTGTATAAACAACTTCTAAGAAAGGTCAATCAACTACACTTTCCAAAACATTTGATTTTCAAATCATTATAATAACAGTAATTCTAGTGCTATTAGCCCTTACACTGCATTCAGCTGTAATGTTTTCATAGCATTTATATACATATATATAGCATATATATATATATATATATTTGAGATAGATATATTTGAGACAAATATATATATAGATATATTTGAGACAGAGTCTCACTTTTGTCATCCAGGTTGGAGTGAAGTGGTGGGATCTCAGCTCACGGTAACCTCCACCTCCTGGGTTCAAGCGATTCTCCTGCCTCAGCCTCCCAAGTGGCTGGGATTACAGGTGTCTGCCACCATGCCTGGCTAATTTTTGTGTTTTTAGTAGAGCCGGGGTTTTACCGTATCGGCCAGGCTGGTCTTGAATTCCTGACCTCAGGTGCTCAACCTGCCTCGGCCTCCTAAAGTGCTGGGATTACAGGCCTGAGCCACTGTGGCCAGTTCCAAATATTTTTTATTATAGCAAAATTCACATAACAAATTTACCATGGTAACCAATTTTAATTGTATAGTTCAGTGTTACTATATACACTCATAACTTTGAAACTGTCACCAATATTCATCTCCATAATTCTTTTTATCTTATAAAACTGCAATTCTATACTTATTAAACAGTACCTCCTCCTTCCCCCAATCCTCTGGAAACCACCATTCTACTTTGTCTCTGTGATTTTGACTACTTTAAATGTATCATACAGGTGGAATGATACAGCATTTGTCTTTTTGTGACTGGTTTGCTTACTTAGCATCAAGACTTCAAGGACTATTCATATCGAAGCATATGTCAGAAATTCCTTTTTAAGGCTGAATAACATTCCATCATATGTATATGCCAATTTTGCTTATCCATTCATCTATTGATGGACGCTTAAGATACTTTCATGTTGTAGCTACTGTGAATAATGCTGTTATAAACATGGGTGTAGAAATCTCTTTGGGATCCTTTTCTCAGGTCTTTTGGGTAAATTCACTGAAGTAGAATTGCTGGATCATATGGTAATCCTATTTTTAATTTTTTTGTGATACTGCCATACTGTTTTCCATTCTATTTTACATTTCTTGCAAAAGTGTTCCAATTTCTCCACATCCTAACATTTGTTATTCTCTTTGGTTTTGGTAGTAGCCATCCTAATGAGTGTCAGGTGGTATCATGTTGTAGTTTTGATTTGCATTTCCCTAATGATTAATGATGTTGAACATCTTTAAATGTGTTTTTTGTATTTTCTTTGGAGCAATGTCTATTCAAGTCCTTTGCTTTTGTGGCTGTTAAGTTTGGGAATTTCTCTATATATTCTGAATGTTAACCCCTTGTTAGATATGATTTGCAAATGTTTTCTTTCATTCTGTGGTTCACCTTTTTACTCTATTGATTTTGTCTTTTAATGCACATTTAAAATTTTTCATGATATCAAATTTATCTTTTTATTTTGTTAACTGTGCCTTTGGTGTCATACCTGAGAAATAATTGCCAAATATAATGTGTTCATGTTTTCTTCTAATAATTTTACAGATTTAGGTGTTTGATCCATTTTGAGTTAATTTCTATATATAGTATTAAGTTCATGTACAACTTTATTCTTTTTATATGTGGATATCTAATTTTTCCAGACCATTGCTTGAAAGACTGTTCTTTTCTCATTTGGTCTTAACACCCTTGTCAAAAAATCATTTGACCATATGTGTGAGGGTTTATTTCTGGGCTCTCTATTCTATTCCAGTGGTCTACATGTCTGTTTTTATGCCAGTACTACACTGTAGCTTCATATTAAGTTTTGAAATCAGGAAGTGTGAGTCCTCCAGTTTTTTTTTTTTTTTTCCAACATTGTTTTGTCTCTTTGGGCTTCCTTAAAATTCCATATAAATTTTAGAATGGGTTTATCTATTTCTAGAAAAAGAAAACACTGGATTTTGATAGAAATTGCACTGAATCTATAGATTGGTTTGGGTGATACTGACATATTAAGTCTTTCCATGAACACAGGGTGTGTTTCTATCTATTTAAGTCTTCTTTATTTCAGTGATGTTTTGCAGTTTTATTTTGACAAGTATTTCACCTCCTTAAGTGAAACCCTAAGATTTATATTCTTTTAATGCTATTGTACATATGATTATTTTTATAATTACCTTTTCAGATTGTTCATTGTTAGCATGATTTTTGTGTATTAGCTTGTATCAGCCTGCTATTTCACTGAATTTGTTTGTTCTCACAGTTTTTTGGTGGAATCTTTAGGGTTTTCCATATGTAAGATTATCTCATCTGCAAACAGAGGTAATTTTACTTACTCTTTTATAATTTGGAGGCCTTTGGTTTTTATTTTTAATTACTAATTGCTCTGGCTCCAACTTCAGAACTACGTCAAAGAGTAGTGTACTAGTGATCATCTTTGCCTTGGTCCTGGTCTTAGATGGAAAACTTTCATTCTTTCTCCATTGAGTATGATGTTTGCTGTGGATTTTTTACGTATGATTTGTTATGTGGAGGCAGTTTCCTTCTTATTCTAGTTTGTTGAGTGTTTTAATCATAAAAGCATGTTGAATTTGTAACATGCTTTTTCTGTATCAATTGGGATAATCATGTGGTTTTTATTCTTTCATTTCTTAATCTGTTGTATTACAATGATGGAATTTTTTATGTTGAATCAGTCTTGTATTCAAGAAATAAATCTCATTGATCATGGTGTATAATCCATTTTTAAGGATTTTTTTCATCAAAGATATTAGTTTGTAGTTTACTTTTTTGTAGTATGTTTCTGTCCAGCTTTGATAATGCTGGCCTTATAGAATAAGTGAGGAAGTGTTTTCTCCTCTAACTGTTTTGGAAAAAATTTTTTTTTTCTTCTTGAAACAGGGTCTCACCCTCTCACCCAGGCTGGAGTGCAACGGGAAGATCAAGCTCACTGCAGCCTCAAGTGATTCTCTTACCTCAGCCTCTGGGGTAGTTGGGACTACAGGCATGCACCACTACTCCCAGCTATTTTCTCTATTTTTTGTAGAGAGAAGGTCTCACCATGTTGCCCAGCCTGGTCTTGAACTCCTGGGATCAAGCAATCCTCCTGCCTCAGCTTCTCAAAGTGCAGGGATTTCAGGTGTGAGCCACCACACCCGACCTGGAAAAGTTTTAAAAGGATTGATGTTAAGGCTTTTTTTTAACTGTCAGGAGATTTCAATTAATCTTATAATTTTAGGTCTATTGAAACTTTATTTTTCCACACATTATTGGGGTACAGGTGGTATTTGGTTACATGATTTGTGAGATTTTGGTCTGCACCATATTTGTAGTCTTTTATCCCTTGCCCCTCTCCCACTTTTCCCTTCCAATTCCCCAATGTCCATTGTATCATTCTTATGCCTTGGCGTCCTCATAGCTTAGCTCCCACACATCCAGTGAGAACATACGATGTTTGATTTTCCCTTCCTGAGTTACTTCACTTAGAATAATTGTCTACAATCTCATTCAAGTCACAGCGAATGCTGTTAATTCATTTCTTTTAATGGCTGTGTAGTATTACATCATATATGTATACCACAGTTTCTTTAACCACTCATTGATTGAAGGGCATTTGAATTGGTTCCACGATTTTGCAATTGTGCTGCTATAAACAAGCATGTGCAAGTATCTTTTTCGAATAATGACTTCTTTTCCTCTGGGTACATACCCAGTAGTGGGATTGCTGGATCCAATGGTAGTTCTACTTTTAGTTCTTTCTTTAAGGAATCTCCACACCGTTTTCCACGGTGGCTGTACTGGTTTACATTCCTACCAGCAGTGTAGAAGTGTTCCCTGTTCACTGCATCCCTGTCAGCATGTAGTCTTGGCAAGTTTTGTATTTCTAGAAATCTGCTCATTTCATCTAGGTTATTTAATTTGTAAACATAAAATTTTTATGATACTCATAGTCCTTTTTATTTCTGTAGAACTGTTAGAAATGGTCCACTTTCCTTCTCAATTTTAGTAATTTTAGTCTTTTTTCTTAGACATCTAGATAAAGGTTTGTAAATTTTGTTGATCTCGTCAAAGAACCAAGCTTGTTTTATTGCTTTTTTTTTTAAAAAAAAGGACAACATAATATTTTATTTATTTATTTGTAAACTCGGGTACAGAAGTTTGAGCTATTCATTCTTACAAGCTCATTAATGGGTCATTATCATCATTGGTCCATGCAAGATCCCTCTCTTGTTTTATTTATTTATTCCCTCTTATACTCATGACTCACTTCCTTTCTCCAGACAAATATTCTAACATATTTAATGTGTATGTGTATTTGCACAAATTCTTCACATATTGTGACATGTATGCATGTATTTAGTTCGCAGAAAGAGTATGTTATAGGTTTCTCTAGTTTTTTTTGTACAATCAGCATAATGTGGTTTCGGGGTCCATTCAAATCACTATGTGTGTGTTTAGTCTGTTGCTGCTAACGACTGCACAGTACTCCATGGTATGCATTCACATTTCGCTTGCCTCAAACTCACTGGTACCACAAACAACAATGCAGTGCACCTTCTTGTATTCATCCCCATGCGGACCTCTCAGAGACTTTAAGATATATACTCCGCAGTGGAATGGTTGCTCAGAGCTATGGAATACTTAGGTTGACCAAGTATGACTGGCATGCTCTCCAGAAGAGATGCGTCTATCTACATCTATCTACACTCTCATCAACCGGTCCTGTTATTCAGCTTTGTTTTTTTCTTTTATTATACTTCAAGTTCTAGGGTACATGTGCACCATGTGCAGGTTTATTACATATGTATACATGTGCCATGTTGGTGTGCTGCACCCATTAACTCATCATTTACATTAGATATTTATCCTAATGCTATCCCTCCCCTAGCCCCTCATCCCACGACAGGCCCTGGTGTGTGATGTTACCCTTCCTGTGTCCAAGCGTTCTCATTGTTCAATTCCCACCTATGAGTGAGAACATGCAGTGTTTGGTTTTCTGTCCTTGCGATAGTTTGCTCAGAATGATGGTTTCCGGCTTCAACCATGTCCCTACAAAGGACATGAACTTGTCCTTTTTTATGGCTGCATAGTATTCCATGGTGTATATGTGCCACATTTTCTTAATCCAGTCTATCCTTGATGGACATTTGGGTTGGTTCCAAGTCTTTGCTAATGTGAATAGTGCCGCAGTAAACATACGTGTGCATGTGTCTTTATAGCAGCATGATTTGTAATCCTTTGGGTATACACCCAGTAATGGGATGGCTGGGTCAAATGGTATTTCTAGTTCTAGATCCTTGAGGAATTGCCACACTGTCTTCCACAATGGTTGAACTGGTTTACAGTCCCACCAACAGTGTAAAAGTGTTCCTATTTCTCCACATCCTCTCCAGCACCTATTGTTTCCTGACTTTTTAATGATCGCCATTCTAACTGGTGTGAGATGGTATCTTGCTGTGGTTTTGATTTGCATTTCTCTGATGGCCAGTGATGATGAGCATTTTTTCATGTGTCTGTTGGCTGCATGAATGTCTTCTTTTGAGAAGTGTCTGTTCATATCCTTCGCCCACTTGTTGATGGGGTTTTTTCTTGTAAATTAGTTTGAGTTCTTTGTAGATTCTGGATATTAGCCCTTTGTCAGATGAGTAGATTGCAAAAATTTTCTGCCATTCTGTAGGTTGCCTGTTCACTCTGATAGTAGTTTCTTTTGCTGTGCAGAAGCTCTTTAGTTTAATTAGATCCCATTTGTCAATTTTGGCTTTTGTTGCCATTGCTTTTGGTGTTTTAGTCGTGAAGTCCTTGCCCACGCCTATGTCCTGAATGGCATTGCCTAGGTCAACTCACACCAAGATACATTGTAATCTAACTTTTGAAAGACAAAACAAATAGTGAATCTTGAAAGTAGCAAGAAGGAAGCAAGTTGTCACATACAAGGTATTCTCAATGAGATTATCAGCAGGTTTCTCATTAGAAACTTTGCATCTGCCAAAACTGTCCTTTAAAAGTGAGGGAGATCACATTCTCAAAGAAACAAAATCTGAGTAATTTTATTATCATTAGACCTACCCTGCAAAAAGGATATTCTAAGGAGTCCTTAGAGTTAAATGAAAAGACTGTAGATGGTAACTTAAAGCCATATGAAGAAATAAAATTCTCAATAAAGGTAAATATGGATAATTACAAAAGGAAGCATTATTGTACCAGGAGCTTATAACTCCTCTCTTGTTTTCTAGATGATTTTTTAAATGAATACATTTTTTAGAATGATTATTAGTCTAAAATCTAGTATTACTGTAACTTTTGTTTGCAATGCCAGATTTGGTTTTATATAACTTAAGAGACAAATACACTTAAAAAACTTACTTAATAGTTTATTTCTGCACACCCAATGTATAAACATGTAGTTTTGTGACATCAACTAAAAGGGATGGGGACACAGCTATAAAGGAGCAGAGGATTTGTATGTTTTAAAGTTAGGTTGGTATAAACCCATCTTCACAGTAACCACAAAGAAAGTAGATATAAAATATACCCCAAAGAAAATGAGTAAGGAATTTAAATATATTACTACAAAACAAACTAAATGGTAAAGAATATAGAAAGGCAAGAAATCAGAGGGAAAGACTATAAAGCATACGAAAACAAAGAGCATAATGATGCTAGTTAGTCTCTCAGTAGTAATTACTTTAAATATAAATGGATTAAATACTCCCATCAAAACACGGAGATTAGCAGAATGGATTAAAAACACATGATCCAACTATATTGTGTCTACAAATGACTCACTTTAGGGACTGCAGAAATGTTGGTCACATGGTACAAAGTTTCTGTTAGGAGGAATAGATGACAAATATCTAAGGTAATCGTTATGCTAGTTAGCTTAATTCACTAATTCTACATTGTATACATTTATCATACGTCAGTGTATACTTTATTTTTTGGCAAATATATATGTATATATATTATATGTGTGTATATATATGTATATATATTTTTTATATATGTATATATATTTTTTATATATGTATATATATTTTTTATATATATATAGCCTTTGTCTAATGTATTTGCCATCAAGTCTTTCAGGGACAGTTTCTCTTGATCTTTTTTTTTGGCTTTGAACTGGCCATACTTTCCTGTTTCTTTGTATGCTTTGTGAATTTATGCTATATTAGTCTGTTTTCATGCTGCTATAAAGAATTACCTGAGTTTAATAGTCTCAGGTATAAAGAAATACCTGAGACTGATTGACTCACAGTTCCACATGGCTGAGGAGGCCTCAGGAAACATACAATCATGGCGGAAGTTGAGAAGCAAGGACCTACTTCACAAGGCAGCAGGAGAGAGGGGGCAGACAAGGGTAGTGCCAGACACTTAACAAACAACCAGATATCATGAGAACTCTAGCACAAGAACAGCAAGGGGAAAGTTCATTCCCAATCACCTTCCACCAGACTACTCCCCCAACATGTGGCGATTATAATTTGAGATAAGATTTGGTTGAGGACACAGCCAAACCATATCGCTCCACCTTGGCCCCTCCCAAATCTCATGTTCCTTTCACATTTCAAAACCAATCATGCCTTCCCACGAGTTCCCCAAAGTCTTAATTCATTCCAGCATTAACTCAAAAGTCCAAAGTCTCATCTGAGACAAGGCAAGTCCCTTCCACCTCTGAGCCTATAAAATAAAAAACTAGTTACTTCCAAGATACAATGGGGGTACAGGCATTGGGTAAATGTTCCCATTCCAAATGGGAAAAATTGGCCCAAACAAAGGGGCTACAGGCCCCATGCAAGTCCAAAATCCAACAGGGCAGGCATTATATCTTCAAGCTCCAAAATAATCTTCTTTGACTGCACATCTCACATCCAAGGCATTGGGCAGCTGTGGCTCTGCAGGGTACAGCCCCCATGGATGCTTTCACAGGCTGGTGTTGAGTGCCTGCGGCTTTTTCAGGTGCATAGTACAGGATGTTGATCTACCATTCTGGGGTTTGGAGGACTGTGGCCCTCTTCTCACAGCTCCACTAGGCAGTGTCCCAGTGGAGACTCTTTGAGGACTCTGACACCCCATTTCTCTTCTGCACTGCCCTAGCACAGGTTCTTCATGAGGGCTCTGCCCCTGCAGCAGACTGCTGCCTGGACATTGACATGTTTTCATTCATCCTTTCAAATCTAGGCAGAGGTTCACAAATCTTAATTCTTGCTTTCTGTGCACCTGCAGGCCCCACAGCACATCTAACCTGCCAAGGCTTGGGGCTTACACCCTCTGAAGCCATGGCCCAAGCTGTCCATTGGCCCCTTTTAGCCATGGCTGGAACTGGAGCAGCAGGGTCCTAGGCCCAGCCCACAAAACCATTTTTTTCCTCCTAGGCCTTGAGGCCTGTGTGGGAGGGGCTGCCATGAAGCTCTCTGAAATGCCCTGCAGACATTTTTTCCATTGTCTTGGCTATTAACATTTGGCTCATTACTTATGCAAATTTCTGCAGCCAGCTTGAATTTCTTCTTAGAAAATGGGTTTTTCCTTTCTAGTACATGGTCAGCCTGCAAATATTTCAAACCTTATGCTCTGCTTCCCTTTTAAACATAAGTTCAAATTTCAGACCCTCTCTTGTGAACACATATGAGCGTATGCATTTAGAGACAGCCAGGTTACCTTTTGAATGCTTTGCTGCTTGGAAATTTCTTCTGTCAGATACCCGAAATCATCTCTCTCAAGTTCAAAGTTCCACAGATACTAGGGCAGGGGCAAAATGCTGCTAAGGCATAGCAAGGGTGACGTTTACTCCAGTTCCCAATAAGTTCCTCATCTCCATTTGAGACCTCTCCAGCCTGCACTTCATTTTCCATATCACTATCAGCCTGTTAGTCAAAACCATTCAACAAGTCTCTAGGAAGTGTCAAACTTTCCCTCATCTTTCTATCGTCTTCTGAGCCCTCCAAACTGTTCCAAAGTTGCTTCCACATTTTATGTTTATAGCAGTGTCCCACTCTCCTGGTACCAATTTTGTATAGTAGTTCATTTTCACACTGCTATAAAAAACTATGTGAGACTGGGTAATTAATAAAGAAAAGAAGGTTTAATTGACTCACAGTTCTGCATGGCTGGGGAGACCTCAGGAAACTTGGAATCATGGTGGAAGGAGAAGCAAGGAGGAGAGGGAGTTGGGAGGATGTGCCACACTTATCAAACAACCAGATATCATGAGAATAGCAAAGGGGAAGTCTGCCCCCACAGCTCAGTCACCTTCCACCAGGCTTAGAGATGAGATTTGCGTGGGGAAACAGAGCCAAACCACATCATATGCTTTGTGAATCTTTTGTTGAAAACTATACATTTAAATCTAAAAATCTCTGGAAATCACATTCTGCCCCTATCCTGGGTTTGCTGTCATTTACATTGTTTCTGGAGGCCATTTTTGAGCCTTCCTGTGGGTATGCATGGTTGCTTTTTAATTTTCCCCACATATGCAGTTGTATTCAATGTCATTCTCTTCAATTTCTGGCTCCCAAAACCAAAAAAGAAAAATGAAGGTAAGTGGAAAAGGGTGTCAGCTGTTTCACTCTCCTAGAAGTCACTTCAGCTAGGATAGGAATTTACAACAATGCAGGAGCATCTCTTTGTCTACACCTGTGTCAGCAGAAGCAGCAATCAGGAACCAGAGCACAGATTGTAGATATTTCAAAGACAGGTTCCTTTTTACCCACCTTCACTCAAGCAAGCTGTTTGCAAACTGTTCCAGGAACACAGGAGCACAGCTGCTTGCCATGTGGCTAAGATGTGGAAATGAGTGTCTGCTACCATAATAAATGCTGAAAATGAACAGATATTAACTACAATTTACTAAGACTTTTCTCTGGAAGTTTCAAGCCTTCAGCAGACTCCAGAGTTCCCAAATACTTACATCAGACAAATTCTGCCAGTACAATTGTTGTCTAGGTGGGGCAGTGTATTCCTGGAGGTTCCTACTCCACCATCTTCCTAGAATCCTCTCCTCTCAAAATATTGTTAAAAGTTACCTTGGTGCTGATCTATATTATTCCTGCTTTATCAATATGATTTTATTTATAAAGTCTTTGACATAGTAAATCCAAAGGGCATTCATTTTGGTATTGAACATTTTTCTCAAAAAGCAAAAATAATTACAAGGACAACTAAAAAAAAAACTGAAAGGCAGTTACGCAGTTGAATACTGACTAGTGACAAATACCAAGACATTTTCTACCAAATGATATTCAGTTAATGTTCTCAGTTTCAGGTTCCAAGGTATGACCTGTGTGGTCCCTTTGGGTCATCAGGTTGCTCACACAGACATTGAGATTCCTGTCCTCCTCTCTCTTCAGCTTGTGAAAGTTCATCCTGTCTGGTCTCTGTATCCCAAGACAGGATGAACATTTATTTGCCTTTAGGCTGCATGTGAAGGATTCTCTTACTGCTTCTAGGCCTCCACATCAGCTCATGATTCTTCTCTGATTCCAGAGAGTCCCACAGGACAAAGTACCTCAAAAATACTCAGAGCCACAATTTGTTGTTCACATCCTTTCAGTCAAGTGAGAAAGTACAAAGCTCCTATTGTGAAGTTTATGTTTTTGATATTGACTTAGGCTTATTTGTGCGATCAGATGAACCCACTCTAAAGTCTAGGTAAAATCCTTGAGTCTCACTTAATTTTCTAGTTAGGCTGACCAGGAACTTCATTCTTGAACTGGAAATCTTATAGAATAGGTTACGTGGCTTATTCTCCTTAGAGAGTTGAAGAATGTACTTCTGATCATAAATGAATCAAATTCCCAGGTTTTAAATATTCTGATTCTTTCTTCCTTTTAGCTCTAGGAGAATCAGAGATACTTCCCAGGATAGTGGTTCGGGTATAGGTTGTTGATATAAGGCAGGAAAAGAGATGGTATTCTCAGTTAGCATACCTCTTAGGACCAACTGCTGGTAATTGGGCTAAGAAAGCAAAAGGATGGATAGAGATTTAGGCAGGCAGATGATTTATGAGTTATCTGACATATGGAAAAGTGGAGTCAAAGCCAAAGCTAAAATGAGAGCAGTTGAAAATTACAGGGCAACGCTCTCAAGGTAGGAACAAGCAGTAAATCAGATTTAGACACGGAGGGCTCAGTACCCTGGATAGCTCTGTTGGATATAAATCCTTCAGATCATATCCTGAACTTTGATCATGCCTCCACATTCTTTTAGAAACTGATTATTAAAGTAGCCTAGGCTTTTTTGGACACATTTTCATGGAGGATGGGATACAAGTGTTATTTTGATAAAAATGTTTGGTGTCAATGAATGCCCTATGGGATCAAGAACATAAATCAACAATAGCTTGTGGTATGGAGACATAGTCTGCTCTACTCATTAGCAGTTCACGTCATGGGAACATTCCTTTTCCTTATCCAGAACCAGGTAAGACTATAACCTTGACAATTCACAGTTCATCTGTTAAATATATATTGTGTGGCCCTGTGATCGATGCTCCACATTTATTACTCAGAACTTTTCAGTACCTATTTGCCATACTGTGGAAAAGTTAAATTTGCCTCAATACTTTAATTCCAACACAGAAATTTCAATGAACGGTCATGATGTGTGCTCAAAGGAAATGCCTGTAAGACAGACAACAGGTGACTCATTGCAAAGAATATACATTTTAGATGTGCAAAGAACATAGTGTGCTTAAAGCTTTTCATTGGCAGATGACTGAAATATGGAGGTTCTTGTGAGGTACACAGTGACTGTTATCATGAGTTTTTCTGATATGTTAAAATTTCTGGAAAATAACTGACACAGCCTTAGTATAGTATAGCCTTAGTCTTGGTGTACAGATGGATGATGTCAATTCTATTAAACTCAGAGTACAAAAGTTTTTAAAAGATTAGCCTGAGAATTAAGCAGATTTTGCTTTCATACAATCACTTATGAGTCCTTGCAAGTCAGCCTTACCAGATACCAGCTAAGGACGAGAATTTGAGTCATAAAGAGCAATGAGTACTACAAAGAAACAAAAGCATATTCAAATCTAATTGGATGATTAATACTAAAATAGAAAGAGATTTAACAGGAGCAGACACATTTGAACTTGTCCCTTTTCCATTTTCTCTTAATGATATGACATTTCATCCTTTCCTCAAATCCTAATAGTATAGGTTATGTGTCATACATATAAAATAAGCACATAGTATTCCCTTTGTTTCCAGTTTATCACTTAAGAGTGCCTCTTTGTGGGTCTGAAGTTGTATATTCTTAGAGCCAGTTACCTGCATATAAATATATAGAAAAAAGTGACTAATGCATGTTTCTCTTCCCTAATATACAAAATATAAGAGAGTTGGGGTTTTTAACTCATGCACTGGGAGACTCAGTAATCTATCTATGGCTTATTTGGCAAGGTTGTAATTGTGATGCAGTACAGGATGCAAAAGCTCTTAGGCTAGATAAGTACTAGAAACCTCTCATCTCTTGTTATCTGGGTTTCCAAGGTGATGAGAGTGTAGGAAGAAACTAGAAGGTCAGGTGTAATATCATGGCTAATCATCTTTCTAAAAGATTTTTTTTTCCAGGATATTACCTGACTCTCACAGTGCCAGGGATTTTTCCAGGCAAGACTAGCATCTTTCTTAAGTTATAACAATGTGTGAACAAATATAAGAAGCTACAAATACTGGGAAGGTAGATTCTGATCCCTGTAACAAAATAGTTGAATAGTAGAGCAGTCTAGAGGTACAAATTTGACAGTTTTATATTCCAGGTCCCACCACTGGTTGTTGGGGGCCAAGTGGAAGAGGGAAAGGAATTAGGAAATAATGAATGAATATATAGAAATAAGTATACGGCAAAGAGATTAAAAAAATGCTTATAGGAAGGTAATTCTCAGCCAGGCACAGTGGCTCATGCCCATAATCCCAGCACTTTGGGAGGCCGAAGCTAGCAGATCACCTGAGGTCAGGAGTTCAAGACAAGCCTGGCCAACATGGTGAAACACTGTCTCTACTAAAAATACAAAAATTAGCCAGGCGTGGTGGTGTGTGCCTTTACTCCCAGCTATCTGGGAGGCCGAGGCAGGAGAACTGCTTGAATCCAGGAGGAGGAGGTTGCAGTGAGCCGAGATCACACCACTGCACTCCAGCCTGGGCAACAGAGCGAGATTCCATCTCAAAAAAAAAAAAAAGGAATTCTCCTGCTCTTTACAACTCTGACACCAGTGTTTTTCCTGTTTCTGTAAAGAAGCAGGAGGATTATAAATTCCTCTGAATCTATGACAGAAACAAAAAAGATACAATATATCAAGTAGAAGAGAGATTTATGACCTGAAATTGGTACATTTGTTCATATTTGTGCATTAGCAAACAGAAATAGGAATAGATCTTTTAAAATTGTTTGTCCTTAAAACATCTAAGCTATAAGCACTTGAAGACAAAGATTAACCAATCTTTGAGTTGACATTTTCTAATGCAAGAAGGTTATGAATCTGATTTGAATTTCTCTGAGTATAGAGGAAGGTAAAGAAATACCAGAACCAGGGTAATGAGAAAAAAATGTAATTTCCCTTACCCAGTCAGTATGTAGGCATTCATCAATGCACTAGTGAAAGGAAATTTGTGGTTAACGCTGAATTCCCACACTCCGTATTGATTGTACAAATAGGGAGTGCAATTTGTACTCCTACAATGACACTTACATATGCATATCTGAAATACATATGCATATCTGAAATTAGCTTGTATTGTCTATTAATAGAGTGTTTCTGGTTGATTCTGTCATATGGATTCTGTCATAAAGAATTCAGTTTTTCTTACCTAATAACACTTGTTGTCTCTATAAAGTCTTAAAATACAGTTTTTCACAAAAAGCCTGGACTATATAGACTCACATAAAATATTGTGGAAAATACCATTGTTCAGAATTGACAGACAAAATAAACATGGGTCCTTGTGGTCCACACATCCACAGGGAAGGCGTGATTAGTGAGCTAATGTTCAGGCACAAAGAATTATAATACACAAACTTGTATAATACACAAACTTGTGAGCCTGTGGAAAGCTTGAAGTGTAGTGGAGGCCACAATTCCTTTAAGAGCCACACTGCTTACAGTGCATGAACTAAAAAACACATTTTGTGTGACATAAAGTGTGGGGGCTGTGTTAACTGGGCATTACCCTTTATGCTCCAACTACTTTTCCATATTTTACATTACTTGAATAAGTTCCTGAGTATGGGGTGAGAGAGCATGAATAAACGTAAAAGTTTACACTCTGATAACTAAGAATTGATATAGAAAACCTTCTTTGTTATGAAAATAACCCATGGCAATGACCAAAAGACATATTGTTAAACTTCTGGGACTTTTTTAAAGCGTATAAATAAAGGGTACACACTGAGGCTCCAAACCTGCTTAGGTCTCTCCTAGTTCTGTAGCAGGTAGCTTGCCTGAAATTTTTCCCTGCCTGATAACTAATCTTGTTAACAATAAATTCTTGTGTTTTCATCCAGCAGATTAGTCCTGATATCAAGGCAATGTCAAGAGTGAAGGGGAGGATCAAGATTTTTTTTGAGTGATTGTTTCCTGGAAGGTAAGTTAGATACAGCAAAGATTGAAACACGACTCATTTTGTAGTGGGGAGTTTTGGATGCAAAAGCAAATAACTATGTGGAAGTCTAAAACAGATGTTAAAGTTACTACATATTGCAAGGCATTTATTGAAGAAAGACTTGAGATTGTGACCTTGAGTAGTGGCTTTGCCCAGAATAGGCACTAAGGCCAGGTGGTACCTGCTACTAAAAAATGGAATCTTGTTATTGCTCCTTTTGCTCAGATCTAAATGCCTGAGCCAGCACCATTATGCTACACATTTACTTCTCAGTTTCCTAAACAAGGATGACAAGTCTAATTTTATTATCCTTACTCTAGCAAAATACCCAGTGTCATCTGTAAGGACAATATGATCAAGTCCTTTGGCTGAAGAATGTATTTCTTCAGCCATAATGTCCCCAAGGCTTCTAAATAAAACAGATATTCAAACTTTACTTTTAGAAAAAAAATCACTATGCTGCATTTCTAAAAATAAGTTTTGTTCACAAAGAGCTTCTGTAATGCTAGAAGGAAGCATTCTAGCTGAAGTTTATAGAGAGTGGCTGTGGAATCTCCTAATTGATGTATGGTCGACAGCCTGACATTAACTCTAGTCATGGGTAAAATAAAGCTAAAGGGTAAATGATCTGAAGCCTAGTGAGGAAAGACCAAGAGCAGCAGTGATTGAAGTTCTATGGGTCTTCTGGGTCAGACAATGCCTGCAGGGTCCAGGTTGGCAATGCATATTTGTAAGAAGCAGTGGGTATAATAGAACATGCAGCCTTAGGGACTATGACATGTCAAGCACACACATCTGGGGGCTAAAATTCACATATGAACCACTAGTTTGTGATTCCATGCCAAAAAGTTCCTGTAAGTGTTTTCCAAAAATTTTCCCAGTATGATGTGAAAGAGCCAACATATAGTTGTGTCTGTCACCTCTTATGATCATTGTTATTGAGACCATCTCTATGCGAGATACAAGGAACATCATCCTCCATTACCACAGAAGAACCCATGCCCTTCTCGGCCCAGAAAAATCTTATTAAAATACTATCTTGGTAAAAAATTTTAAGGCTAAAATCGAGGGAGAAGATTTTGATTAACCAAAAAAATAAAATAAACTAAATGCTTCATAGATTACAAGATCTAAGGTGAAAGAAAATTTTGGAGATAAAAGGAATGGAATCAAGGTAATAGGGCTATGTTTTCTGCTACAAACCAAATCGAGAAAATGTATGATTTTTTGGTGACTCATTGAGATAATTCTTTTATCATGTGGCAAGGAGAAAAACTCTTTCGGAAGGAATAAGACCATTTTGTCCTAATGAAAACATTCGAAAATAGTTGAAAATAACATTCTTCTTCTTCCTTTGGAAACTCAGTTGTCTACTCAGTTGGAAGAAGTCTTTTCTTAAGATCAAGAGAAGAAGGCTCTTCTGTGTTGTGATTCTTTTAATGTTCCAACAAACAATAAAAGACATGCACACATAAAGCTTAACTAATTGATATCTTTCAGGAGTATTAAAGAGAGGCACAGAAGAATGCTTCTGCATAGGACATGAAAACATACTTGGTAATCAGGGATCATGTGGTAGCAGCCACACTGTTTAAGATCATGGATCAGAAATGTCTTTAAGATGTCAAACAAATGAAAAACAAAAACAAACATTTCATGCTCATGGACAGGAAAATCAATATTGTTAAAATGGCCATACTCCCCAAAGCAATTTATACATTCAATGCTATTCCTACCAATGGCATTTCTCACGGAATTAGGAAACACAATTTTAAAATTCATATGGTACCAAACAAGAGCCTGAATAACCAAAGCAATCCTAAGCAAAAAGAAGAAAGCTGAAAGTATCACACTACCCAACTTCAAACTATACTACAAGGCTACAGTAACCAATACAGCATGGTACTGTTACAGAACTAGACACATAGACCCATGGAACAGAATAGGGAATGAACTCCCTATTCAATAAATGGTGCTGGGTAACTGGCTACCCATATGCAGAAGACAGAAATTGAATTCCTTCCTTTCACCATACACAAAAATCAACTCAAGATGGATTAAAGACTTAAATATAACATCTAAAACTATTTTTAAAAACCTACAGGAATACCTAGAAAATACCATTCTGGACAGAGACCCTGGCAAAAATTTTATGACAAAGACTCCAAAAGCAATTGCAACAAAAACAAAAGTTGACAAGTGGGACCTAATTAAAAGAGTTTTTGCACAGAAAAAGAAACTACCAACAGAATAGACAGACGAACTACAGAATGTGAGAAAAATTGGAAAAAGTATAAATCAGGCAGAGGTCTAATATTCAGCATTTATATGGAAGTCAACTCAATAAGCAAACAACCTCATTAAAAAATGGGCAAATGACATGAACAGACACTTCCCAAAAGAAGACATACACATGGCCAACAAGCATAAAAATAAGTGTTCAACATCACTAATCATTGGAGAAATGCAAATCTAGTAATAAGTGAAAAAATAACAGATGCTGACGAGGTTGCAGATAAAAGGAAATGCTTATACACTGCTATTGGGCATATAAAGTAGGTTAGCCACTGTGGAAAGCAGTTTGGAGATTTCTCAAAGAATTTAAAGCACAGCTAAGATTCAACCCAGCAATCCCATTATTGGGTATATACCCAAAGGAGTATAAATTGTTCTACCATAAAGACACATGCATGTGTATGTGAATCACTGCACTATTCACAACAGCAAAGACACACATGGAATCAACCTAGATGCCAGCAATCGTGAACTGGAAAAAGCAAATATGGTATATATACACCATGGAATACTATGCAGCTGTAAAAAAAAATAACAAAATCATGTGTTTTGCAGCATCATGGGTGGAGCTAGTGGCCATACATAATACTAAGCAAATTAACACAAGAACAGGAAACGAAATATTGCATGTTCTTTCTTTAGGAGGGAGCTAAACATTGAGTACAAATGAATACTAAGAAGGGAACAACAGACACTGGGGCTTACTTGAGGGCAAGGATGGAGAAACTGCCTATCGGATACTATGGTCATTACCTGGGGGATGAAAAAATAATTTGTACACCAAACCCCTGCAACTTATCCGTATGACAAACATGCACATGTATCCTCTGAACCTAAAATAAAAACAGAAAAAAATGAAAAAAAAAAATCCCGGTCTCAAAAAGAAAAAAGGTCTTTAACTAGAATTTCATTCATTCACTCAACAAACACCGCCAGCACTAGGAATGTATCTGCAAATAAATCCCTGCACTCTTCAACTTCCAATCCACTGCAATTAGCATATAAATTAATGCATGTTGAACATATCAGATAGTAATATATGCTATGAAGAAAATGTAGTATAATAAAATAGAAGGAGATGACAGATGCTGTGGTCGCAAAAGTGGTCAGAGAAAACCTCTCTGATAAGGTAATATTTGAGCTGAGACTTCGAGGAAATAATGTGGTGAGCCACCTCATTCCATTACGTTTGTGCCCTGGGTAGAAAACAGCAATTTCCAGTTGTCAAAGATCTGAAGATAAGAGTGGGATTTTCATGTTTGAAGCAAAAGAGGTCATTGTATATCGACTAAAGAGAATGGTGGTAGCCCTAGTTCCATTTGGTTATGTCATGTCATGTAGTCCCTTGAAGGTCAAAGCAAAGACTGTATCTTAATTGAAGTGGGATAGGAAGCACTGCAGCATTTTAGGCAAAGTAGTAACGCAATCTAGTTCACATTTTGAAACTAATAATTTAGAGACCATTTGAAAAATATGTTCTAGGAGTTCAGGAGTATAGGAGCAGAGAGACTGGCTCTTCCGGTAATCCAAGTGAGAGAGAATGACTTGAATTAGGATGGAAGCAGGTGAAGGCAAGAAGCTAAACTACCTAGATTTGCTGATGTATTAGGTATGTAGAAAAAAAATAGTCAAAGATGATGCTGTGGTTTAGCATAAGCAATCAAAAGAACAGAGTTGCAATTTACTAAGAAACATGTGGATTTGAAAGCAGCATGTTCAGAAACTAGAGGAAAATTTAGAGTTCAGTTTTGGAAATATTGAGTTTCAGATGCCTTCTCCATGTGTAAAATTTGAGTAGGCAGCTGAGTATACAGCTTTGGAGAGCTAGAGTTATAAATTAGGAGTTAGTATACAAAAATACATAAAATCATGAGGCTTGATGAAATCACCTGGGGAATGAGTATAAAGAGACAAGAAAAGATGTCCTAGGACTAACATTTAGAGGCTGAGAACATGAGGCAATTCCAGCAAAGGGAACTAAGAAAGACTTACTTGTTAAAGGGAAATGAAGAAAATTATATCCTGGTAGCCAAGTGAAAAAAGGTGTTTTAAAGAAAATTAGTAAGCAAACATTAACTGTGGCTATTTGGTAAAGTAAAATGGCACTTGAGAACTGACCGCTGGATTTTGAAGTATACAACTGGCTGGTAACTTTGATTAGAGCACTTTCAGGTAAGCGGTAGGCAAGAATAATGATAGAGTAGAATCAAAATCGAATGAGCATTATTTTCTCCAGCCAAAATCAAGTAAGATTCATCATCCCCCTTGAAATAATTAAAGGGGGGAAATATAATAAGCAGACAACATATATGAGACAATGGTTTAAGACGCTGGTTATCAAGCAATGAAGAACAGTGATTTCTAAGACACTGAAAACAAGTAGCTGAGCCCTATAGTTCCTCCAGTTGACAGTTTTGAGAGAGTTTCCAAGACTGCACCACCAAAAGGAGGCAGAACCAAGTCAGAGTTTTGCAGTAAGATGACCAGCTCGTTCCAGTTTGTCTGGACTTTTCCATCTTAAAAGTCAAAGTTCTGAATCTGACAATCCCCTTCCACCCAAATCCCATGAAAACAGGAATAGTTGGTCACTTTACCTGAAGAACTTGAATTAAAGTGGAGCTGAGAATCAAGAAAACTAAATCAGCTACAGCTCACAGGGAAGACTACCAGAAAAGAAAAGCAGTACAGAGATCTGAAGGTCACCCTCAATTTTTCAGCTGAGTATTGATTAGCATATTCAGATAAGGAAATTGCCTGAGACTGGGAAAGAACCAAATGAAAGGATTAAAGGCAACAGAATGTGGTTTTTCTTATCAGAAAAACCATGAATAGTTCCTATTTCTGGAGCCAGTCAGGAAAGTATCAGGTTTTGTAGGACATTAGGTGAAGCAGTCAGAAGTATCTTGCCTCAGTAGTGGTAATAATTAGCTCTAGGTGAAACAATGCTATGGTTTCAACCTAACAAGTCTTTAAGGCTGAAAAGATCAAAGTGTTCACAAGTTACTTAATTAAGTACATTCTAGAGCAAAGCTCAAGAAAAGTTATAGGAACACAAAAACATGCAATGCCCAAAGAAGTAAAATTCACAATAAATGTCATCAAAAATTATCAGACAGGAAGGACATCAGCAAAATGGAGAAATAGGAGGCTCCTGAATATCCCACCTCCCAAAGACACACCAAGTGAACACCTACACACTGATCAATTCTCTCCTAGAGAAAGCTGGAATTGAGTTGAAAGACTCCCATACAATGGACAAATGAAAAATTATACAAATTAAAACACATAGGAAAAGTGGAGATACACTCGCTAACTCCACACTGAGCACACAATCTTATGCTTGGGAAGGAAACCCCAGCTTTTCCCCAAATTTTACAGTCCCTGCTGGAGCTCCTGGCTTTTAATCTCTGTGCTTGAGGAGAAAAGTGAAAAAACAGTGAAGACAGCCTAAGAAACTTATATGATACCATTAAGCAGAATATTATCACATTATTAGGGTAGCAGAAGGAAAAGAGAAACAAACAATGGCAGAAAACTGCCTGCATTAGAAGAAGGAAATAGAAATCCCAATCCAGGCTGGGCATAGTGGTTCATGCCTGTTATCCCAGCACTTTGGGAGGCTGAGGTGGGCAGACCACTTGAGGTCAGGAGTTTGAGACCAGCCTGGCCAATATGGTGAAACCCTGTGTCTACTAAAACTACAAAAATTAGCAGGCTATGGTGGCAGGTGCTTGTAATCCCAGCTACTCTCAGAAGCTGAGGCAGAGGTTGCAGTGAGCCAAGATCACACCACTGCACTCCGGCCTGGGAGACAGAGCAAGACTCTGCCTCAACTAAGAAAAAAAAAAAGAAAAAAAAAGGAAGAATCACCCCAATCCAGGAAGTATATTAGTTAGAACTAATAAATGAATTCAGTAAAAATTCAGGATACCAAATCAACATACAAAACCAGTAGCTTTTCTATACACTAACAGCAAACTATCTGGAAAAGAAATTGAGAAAACAGTCTGATTTACAATAGTAACAAAAAAATTAAAATACTTGGAAATAAATTTATCCAGGACGTGAAAGACCTCTATGCCCCAAACTGTAAAACACTGATAAAAGAGACTGAAGGAGACACAAACAAATGGAGGTATATCCTATGTTTATGGACTGGAAGAATTAATTCTGTTAAAATGCCCATACTACACAAAATGATCTACAGATTCAATGCAATCTCCATCATAATTCCAATGCCATTTTTCAAAAAAAATTCTAAAATTCATATAGAACTGCAAGACACCAAATATGCAAAATTTGCAATCTTAAGCAAAAACAAGGCTGGAGACCTCATACTCCCTGGTTTCAAAATATATTGTGGAAGCTATTGCAATCAAAAGAGCATGGTACTGCCAGAAAAACAGATATATCAGCCAACGGCATGGGTGAGACAGCCTAGAAATTAACTCAAGTATTTATGGTTAGTTGATTTTCAACAAAGATGCCAAGAACAATTGGGATAGGACAGTCTTTAATAAACTGTGTTAGCCAAACTGAATAACCACATGCAGGAGAATGAAATTAAACTTTTATCTTATGCCACATGCAAAAATTATCTGAAAATAGATAGATGCCTTAAACATAAGTCCTGAAACTGTAATGTTCTCAGAAGACAACATAGGGGAAAAGCTCCATGGCACTGGTCTGGACAGTGATTTTCTTCGGATAAGACTCCAAAAGCACAGACAAAAATGCAAAAAGTACACAAATGAGATTGCACCAAACTAGAAAGACTCTATACAGCAAAGGAAACAATAAACAGAGTGTGAAGATAATTAACTGATTGGGAGGAAATATTTGCAAATGATGCATCTAAAAAGGGGCTAACAGCCAGAATATACAAGGAACTCAACTCAATAGCAAGAAAACAAATAACTTCATTAAAATATGAGCAAAGGATCTGAGCAAATAATTCTCAAAAGAAGCTATATAAATAGCCAACATATATATGAAAAAATGCTCAATATCTCCAATCAGGAAAATGTACATTAAAACCACAATGAAATATCATGTCACACTTGTTAGAATCACTCTTATTAAAAAGATGAGTGAATCACAAGTATTGGCAAGGATGTGGGAAAAAAGGAACCCTTGTGCACTGTTGGAGGGAATGTAAACTAGTACACCCATTTTGGAGAATAGTATTAAATTTCCTCAATAAACTAAATATAGAACTACTATATGATCCAGGAATCCCACTTTTGGGTATATATCCAAAGGAATTATTGTGATTATTAGCATTATTCACAATAACCAAGACATAGAAGCAACTAAGTATCCCTCAGTGGAGTAATGGATAAAGAAAATGTAGTCTTATATACACAATGAAATAATATTCAGCCTTAGGACATTCTATCATTAGTGACAACATAGATGGACCTTATGTTAAGTGAAATAAACCAGACAAAGACAAATACTGTATGATCTCACTCACATGTGGAGTCTTAAAAAGAATCTCATAGAGACAGTAGAGAAGTGATAGCAGAGGCTAGGGGGAAAAAGGGAGGGATAGAGAAAACAAAAGTGTTGACCAAAGGATATAAAGTTTCAGGTAGACTTGAGAAATAAGTTTTAATGACCTATTGCACTGTGTGGTGACCACAGTTCATGATAACATATTTCACATGCACTCAGACAGATTACAGATTTGGCAAAAACAATTCCGGTGATCAAACAGAACTACTAGGTGTCTTCTTACCCTACTGTGCACATAATTGCTTTTGAACCAGGAAGTAACTTCACTGGCTTCTTGAGGCAAATGTGGCTTTAAGTAAAAGCTCTCGGAATGTCATTAGCTGGAAGAAATGCCCATGAAGGCAAATAACACATTTTAAACTGAAGTTTTCATTGTTGCCATGTTGCATAACCAATTCACTCATCCAAATTTCCCACCAAAGGCATTGGGTCTAAATGGAAAAAAACTTCATTTGTAACATCTTGAAATTCACTTTTAGAAGACTTGATTACATGTAATTCTAAATCTGTCATGGTTTCAGGATTTAATTGAAATCTATTTTCCTCTGCAAAGTCCACCAGATCTTCAAATAAGCATTTATAAGGTACATTACTTTTTCCAGTCATTAATACATAAGTGAGATTATTTTAGAATCTTCAGATCCAACAAGGGCATGAATTGTATATAGTTAATAAAAATAGTGGGGACAGTTTTGCAAGTGTCATCCATTTTAGCCAAAATGAAACATGTGCTAGTTTTTCTGTTAGATTTAGTGGATTATATAAGTAGTGTATCTTCTTCAGTAGTAAAATTCATAATCAAAAATAGTTTACCATTTAATGTGTTTTATAACACTAGAGGAACATCAATATCAGCAAGTGTTAAGAAGCTCTTTGAGCTTGTCAAATTATTTGTATTCTCCAACAAAGGGCAGCGTTTGCAGGCAAGCATGCTGCAATGTTTGAAGGAGCAGAAGTTTTACACAATCGAATAATTCGGCATAGGAGATTTATTGAATCTTTTTCCTGCATTTTCACTTCTTTAGTCTTCAAAATACTCACTGCGTGTATTAGTCTGTTTTCACACTGCTGATAAAGATATACCCCAGACTCGGCAATTTACAAAAGGAAGAGGTTTAATGGACTTACGGTTCCATGTGGCTGGGGAGGACTGACAATCATGGTGGAAGGTGAAAGACATGTATCACATGGCAGCAGACAAGAGAGCTTGTGCATGGAAACTCTCCTTTATAAAACCGTCAGATCTCGTGAGACTCATTCACTATCACGAGAACAGCATGGGAAAGACCTGCCCCCATGATTCAACCACCTTCCACTGTGTTCCTCCCACAACATGGGGGAATTTGAGATGAGATTTGGGTGGGGACACAGCCAAACCACATCACTACACTTGTATTTGGAGAGAGGTTCACAGTCCATCCCTTATCAGCTTGGCACCCATATGCATGTCCTTAAACAATACTTACTCCAAATAAAGAAAATAACAAGATAATAACTCCACCTAACATGATGCAACTATTCTGTGATTTTAGACTTCAGGGGTTACGGTGTTTAGGATTGTGTCTCTAGACATTATGACTCAAACCAGTATATATCATGTTTCCTTTTTTCTTTTTTTTCTTTTTTTTTTTTTAAGAGAGAGACAGGATCTTGCTCTGTCATCCAGGCTGGAGTATTGTAGTGGTGTGATTATAGCTCACTGCAACCTCAATCTCTTGGTTTTAAGTGATCCTATTGCCTCAGTCTCCCAAGAAGTTGGGAGTGCATGCCACCATGCCCAGCCAGTAGTTTTTATTTTCTGTAGAGAATAGGGCTGACTATGTTGCCCAGGCAAGTCTCGAACTCCTGGCCTCAACCATCCTCCTGCCTTGGGCTTCCAAAGTGCTGGGATTACAAGCATGAGCCAGCACACCTGGACCATATTTTCTTTATTTATTATCTATCAATGGATGTTTGGGTTGTTTCCACATTTTGACAATTGTGAATAATGCTGCAATGAACATGGAAGTGCAGATACTGCTTCAAGATCATAATTTCAACTTCTTTGGATATATATACTCCAAAGTGGGATTATTGGATCATATGTTAGTTTTATTTGTATTTTTGACAAATCTCTGTACTGTTTTCCATAGTGGCTATACCATTTTATATTCCCACCAACAATGTACAAGTGTTCTGATTTTTCCACATCCTCTCCAATTCTTTTGTTTTTTATAATAGCCATCCTGATTGGTGACATCACGTCATGGTTTTGATATGCATTTTTTGATGATTAGTGATGTTGAGCACCTTTTCATATATCTGTTGTCCATTGTTATGTCTTCTTTGTAGAAATGTCTATTCAGGTCCTCTGCCCATTTTTAAAATGGGTTATTTGGGGTTTTTTTTTTCCCATTGAGTTACAGGAGTTTCTTATATTTTTTGAGTATTAACCCTCATTCCACCATTTTATAAGTTACTCTTTTACTCTTTTGTTTCCTTTGCAGTGCAGAAGCTTTTTACATATACATAGTCACACAGTCACACTTGCCTGTTTTGTTTTGTTGCCTGTGCTTTTTGTGTCATATCCAGAAATAATTCCCAAGACCAAAGTCAAGAAGCTTTACTATCTGAAACTATAAAACTCCTAGCAGAAAACATAGGGGAAATATACATTTTAAATGCCAAACAGCAAGAATCTTTTGCTAAGTATCCAAATATGTTGATGTAACCCAATAGAGATTACAAGTGTGTAAAGCTTGTGACATGGTAAAACTTCTTTTTAATACTCCCATGGAAGCTTCATTGGACTTACTCATCAGTATCACTATGTTGGCTAAAATGAATGGCCAGTTAGATCTTGTCTCAAGTTCTGTTTCTAACGTCATAGCATCATGCACCCCAGTATTATTGACTATAACAGTTATTTCTATGGCCTTTGGAATATTTGAAGCACAGCCACGTTTTAGAATGATTTTTCTCCAAATACAAAAGTTGCTTGCTGTTAAAAGCTCCACACCACTTTTGTCTTATGAACTGTAGTACATAGATCTGTATATTTCATTTTACCTTCAGTTAATACTAGGACAACAAGCACTGAAGCTCTGCCAGGACCTGTAACATAACAGCAATGTGACAACCAAGCTCTTTACAAAACTTGTTACAAGACTGGATGGCGGTACGCCAACATTAAAAAATCATGGATGCCTTCTTTCTTCACCAGGGTTGTGCTATAAATTTTTTCACATATTCCTACTATTGCAATAACTCTGTACTTCTTAAATTTTTCTATAATTTTAAGATTGCATTGGTCAGATTCTATGTAATAAAAAAAATGGTCTTGTATCTGATTTCCACAGGGACTGAGCAGTGTATTTGAGCCATGTTAATTGAGTTAATGACATCCATTAAGTTTATGAAATAATTTTTAAAATTGAATACAGAAATGAAAAGAAACTAAAAGTCTTCTTCAACATACTTGACTTGTAATTCTCAGTGCTTCAAGTATGAAGTTGGGAGTAATAGGAAATAAAAAGCATCACCAAACGAGATGCAGCAATCCTTCAATCTGGTAGTACTGAGCCACTAGAAAGGAATTACACTGAGGTGTGCCCTATCCAGGTAAAACCTTTTGGAAAATGTTCTGTAAATTTCAATTCAAAATTCTGTGTCAAGTTTAACCATAATGTGGGGAATCTTGGTGGATTAATGATGAATTTCAACAATTCATTTCTCTCCACAGAGGTCGGGCTGTGCTTGGTTGTAATTTCTACTGCCCTTCAGAAACTCCATAAATATGACCAAAAACACCACAGGAAAAATATGTGTTTCCTCATTGAAGATTGTGGTCTAATCATACAACTGGTCTATAGGCAGTTGCAGCACAGGTGGTGAGACCACAGGCTCTGCCATTCAGTGGATGACTCCAAGGAGAACATGGTCCCAAGCTGGCCCACATTAGAGGAAGCCAATATGCATGCTAAGGCTCAAAGTTTAGTTTTTACTCAAGGAATGAAATCTGGGAGAGGAAAGGAATTCCAAACAATGTCAGTGAAGAATAATTTTGTGAACTGAACCTACTGAGCCAAGAGAAGGACTTACTTAAGGGATGGAGGTGGATATTTGTGTGTATTTTGTAGGAGAAGTATAAGGATGTTCATGGGTTGGACAGGGGGTCTGTTAGTTGTCCTTCAGGATTACTGTAATTGCTATGGTTCCAAAGGGTAGACCAGAACCTCCTGGCTGAAAACGCTTTAGAAACTTACCCTTCAGAATAAAACTTATAATTTTCACCACATCATACATAGTCTGCTTACGTTGCTATCCTCATTTGCCACGCATCCTCTCCTCCTTCATCTTATTCTCTAGCAATTCATGTTCCTTGTTACAACTCTAAGGTTCATGTTTTCCTACCTCTGTCCCTTTGTTTAAAAAAGGTGGTTGTGGGAGGCTGGTAAGAGTTAAAACCTGCATACTCAGCTCCAAACTTTCCATCAAATCTAGTTTCCTTCTTACTAATTGGAACATGATTATGATGTACACCTAGTTTTAGACACCATCCTAAAAGTAATAGACCCACTTGCTTATACAATCATTACAGAAAGATATATCAGAATCTGCCTTTAACTTTGAAGCTGTCTGCTCCACTTACCAACTCCCAGGAGAGAATGTCGTCAGTCCTTATGTCACTGCGTGGCCTTTCCATTCAGGGATTATCGACTTTCTGCTCCAAAGGCTGCTTTCAGCAATGCAGAGGCCTTCAGTCAACAGAATTCTTATTTTTAGAAATGCTGCATTTTCTAAAAATAGTCCCTGATAGTTCTTATTGTCTAAATCTAAAATCCCCTTGGGTAAATGCATATGAGTACACATCTTTACAATTATGGGACCTGACTAGGAAGTTGTAACACTGACATAAAATTCCAAGGATTGAGGACAAATAAGATGACTTGTATAATATTTTTAAATCTCTGGATATAAACTGCTATATACATCCAAGGTAAGACAGAATAATGTTACTAAAAAAAAAAGAATATGGGAGACCTAAAATAACTAGCCATCAAGGAAACATACACACACACACACACACCAGTTCCCTCACTGGTTTTTAGTCAGGTTGCTAAAGGACAGTTATGAATATTAATGTTAAAGGACCCATAATCTCAGAGGATGGTTTCCCAAGCTTTCCCCTGTGTCTTTTCCATGGGCTTTTTGTGCATTCCTCTAAGTTCAGTTAAGAAAGGAGAAAAAAAATGCTCATTTTAGGGGAGTTTCCTAAACCAGCAAAATTATCAAGGATTGTAAGTAATCCCTCTCCTGTAATTATCTGTTTTCGTCTTCCTCTTTAATAATCTTTTCTTTGTTGTATTGTTGTCTTTGTCTTATTATTATTATACTTTAAGTTCTAAGGTACATGTGCACAATGTGCAGGTTTGTTACATATGTATACAGGTGCCATGTTGGTGTGCTGCACCCGTTAGCTTGACATTTATATTAGGTATGTCTCCTAATGCTATACCTCCCTGCTCCCCCAACCCCATGACAGGCCCCAGTGTGTGATGTTCCCCACCCTGTGTCCAAGTGTTCTCATTGTTCAATTCCCTTTGTCTTCTTTTAAGGTAACATTGCTATTCACTGTTACAACTCAGGGGCCTCTTCTCCACTTTTACCTTACTGCAAGTGCCTTTTCTGTTCAATGGCAGACAATGAAAGTATGAAGGGTTTCAGAAATTCTCCTCCTTCCCCCTTCTTTATATTAACCTCAAAAACATCACACTTGCCCTAGTTCTGTGGACCTCTTGCCCAACCCCACTCCAATACTGTAAATTCTCCCTACTCCTTCTGACACTGTCAGTTACATCCAACACAGTGAGTCTTATAGTTCCTGCTAAAATAATGCCACATCAGGAATTCTCTTTTGCCTCTTCCCATTTGTCTCTCAGGAAGATGAACCAACATCACCTGCTATCTGACCATTTCAAAATGGGGCAGACACATTTTAGGAAGCATGGTCACTATACATTTTGGCCTAGAAGTTCATACTTCCTATTTCCCCAGGGAGAACGTGGCCACCTCACAACCCTTCCAGACTTGCATCTCTTTTCATCTCTGTATTTCTGAGAACCCATCTGATCTCTGTTCTTATCTTCCTCTGGGGAAGTGGATAGATAGACATGAAGCTTTGAAGTTACTCAGGGTTGTTGATTTTTATTTTCACTGTTTATAAACTATTATTAGTCATGACTCATCAATCCTTTCATAACCTTAGCTTTCTCGCTTGTAAAAGTCACTTTTGTATGCCTATTTCTCACTTTCCAGAATTTCAGTTCCAATATACTTGAAATTCAGGACATTCCTATTAGGATCCTACTTGTAAATATTTTTAAAATATATTTCATCACAATCCTCTAAATTTCGAAAGCAAGAAGTGCACTAAAGTATATCCTATGTATCATTCATGAGAACTTCTAACCTAGAGAGGCCAACATTATATTCAGAAAGTGTGGAGAACCCCAGTAAGACACTCTGCAAGATCATCTCCAAGACCCATAATCATCAGATTAACGAAGATCAAAATGAAAGAAAAAATGTTAAAGGCAGCTAGAGAGAAAGGCCAGGTCACCTGAAATGGGAAGCCCATCAGACTAACAGCAGACCTCTTAGTGGAAACATTAAAAGCCAGAAGAGATGGGGGCCAATAAACAACATTCTTAAAAACATTCCAACCCAGAATTTCACATCCAATCAAACTAAGCTTCATAAGCAAAAGAAAAATAGGATCCTTTTCAGACAAGCAAATGCTGAGGGTATTTTTTACCACCAGACCTGCCTTACAGTACCTGCTGAAAGAGGCACTAAATATGGAAAGGAAAGACCATTACTAGCCACTACAAAAACACTCTGAAGTACACAGACCAGTGACACTATGAAGCAACCACATTAACAAGTCCTCAAAATAACCCTTCCAGCATCATGATGACAGGATCAAATTCACACATATCAAAACTAACCTTAAATGTAAATGGGCTAAATGTCCCAATTAAAAGACACAGAGTGGCAAGCTGGATAAAGAACCAAGACCCAGTGGTATGCTGTCTTGAAGAGACCCATCTTACATGCAGTGACACACATATGTTCAAAATAAAGGAATGGAGAAAAGTCTACTAAGAAAATGGAAAACAGAAAAAAGCAAAGATTGCAATCCTATTATCTGACAAAACAGACTTCAAACCAACAAAGATAAAGAAAGACAAAGAAGGGCATTACATAATGGTAAAGTGTTCAACTCAACAAGAAGATATAATTATTTTAAATATATATGCACCCAACACGGCACACCCAGATTCCTAAGGCAAGTTCTTAGAGACCTTCAAAGAGACTTAGACTACCACACAATAATGGTGAGAGACTTTAACACCCCACTCACGATATTGGACATATTATTGAGGCAGAAAATTAACAAAGATATTCAGGACCTAAACTCAACACTGGCTTAAAGGGACCTGATAAGATAACTACAGAAATCTCCACCAAAACCAACAGAATATACATTCTTCTCATCACCACATGGCACATACTCTAAAATCAACCACACAATTGGAAGTAAAACACTCTTCAGCAAATGCAAAAAAACTGAAACTGAAAACTGAGAGACTGAGGCAGTCCCTGAAAAACAAAAAACTGAAAACTGAGGGACAGTCATACTAAATGGGCAAAAGCTGGAAGCATTCCCTTTTAAAACTGACACGAGACAAGGATGTCTTCTCTCACCATTCCTATTAACATAGTATTACAATTTCTGTCCAGGGCAGTCAGGCAAGAGGAAGAAATAAAAGGCATCCAAATAAAGAGAGAAGAAGTGAAACTATCCTTGTTTGCAGATAACATAAAAACACTATACATAGTTCCAGCCCAAAAGTTTCATAAGCTGATAAATAACTTTACCAAAGTCTCAGAAAACAAAAATCAGTATACAACAATCACTAGCATTTCTATACCCTGACAACAGCCAAGTCAGGGGCCAAATCAGGAACAAACTCCCATTCATAATTGCCACAAAAGAATAAAATACCTAGGAGTATAGCTAACTTGGAAGTGAAAGATCTCTACAAGGAGAACTGCAGACCAATGCTCAAAGAAATCAGAGATGACACAAGTAAATGGAAAAACATTCCATGCTCATGGATATGAAGAACTGATATTGTTAAAATGGCCATACTGCCAAAAGCAGTGTATAGATTTGATGCTTTTCCCATTAAGCTATCATTGAGACTCTTCATCAAACTAGAAAAAAAAAACTATTTGAAAATTCATAGGAACCAAAAATGAATGTGAATAGCCAAGGCAATCCTAAGCAAAAAGAAAAAACCTGGAGGCACCACACTACCCAACTTCAAGCTATACTACAGAGCTACAATAACCAAAATAGTATGGTACAATAACAGACACACAGACCAATGGAACAGAATAGAGAACCCAGAAATATGGCCACACACCTAACAACTATGTGACCTGCAAAAACCTGGCAAAAACAAGCAATGGCGAAACGATTCCCTACTGAATTAATGGTGCTGAGATAACTGGTTAGCCATATGCAGAAGATTGACATTGGACTCCTTCCTTACACCAAGTACAAAAATCAACTCAAGATAAATGGACTTAACTGTAAAACCCGAAGCTATAAAAACCCTGGAAGACAACTTAGGAATACCATTCAGGACATAGGCGTGGGCAAAGATTTCATGAAGAAGATGCCAAAAGCAATTGCAACAAAACCAAAAATTGATAAATGCAACCTAATTAAACTTAAGAGCTTCTACACAGCAAGAGAAAGTATCAACAGACAACCTACAAAATGTGAGAAAATTTTTGCAAACTATGCATCTGACAAAGGTCTAATATCCAGCTTCTATAAAGAACTGAAACTAATTTACAAGAAAAAACCAACAACCCCATTTAAAAGTGGGCAAAAGACATGAACAGACACTTTTCAGAAGATGACATACATGCGGCCAACAATCACATGTAAAAAAGCTCAACATCACTGATTATTAGAGAAATGCAAATCAAAACCACAATGAGATACTATCTCACACTAGTCAGAATTGCTACTAAAAAAAATCCAGGGGCAGTTCCAAGATGGCTGAATAGGAACAGCTCCAGTCTACAGCTCCCAGCGTGAGCGACACAGAAGACGGGTGATTTCTGCATTTCCAACTGAGGTACCGGGTTCATCTCACTGGGGCTTGTCAGACAGTGGGTGCAGGACAGTGGGTGCAGTGCATCAAGCATGAGCCAAAGCAGAGTGAGGCATTGCCTCACCCGGGAAGCCCAAAGAGTCAGGGAATTCCCTTTCCTAACCAAGCGAAGCTGTGACAGACGGAATCTGGAAAATTGGGTCACTCCCACCCTAATACTGCACTTTTCCAATGGTCTTAGCAAATGGCACACCAGGAGATGATATCCAGTGCCTGGCTCGGAGGGTCCCACGCCCACGGAGCCTCGCTCATTGCTAGCACGGTAGTCTGAGATTGAACTGCAATGCTGCAGCGAGGCTTGGGGAGGGGTGCCCATCATTGATGAGGCTTGAGTAGGTAAACAAAGCAGCTGGGAAGCTCAAACTGGATGGAGCCTACCGCAGCTCAAGGAGGCCTGCCGGCCTCTACAGACTCCACCTCTGGGGGCAGGGCATAGCCAAACAAAAGGCAGCAGAAACCTCTGCAGACTTAAATGTCCCTGTCTGACAGCTTTGAAGAGAGTAGTGGTTCTCCCAACACGGAGTTTGAGATCTGAGAACGGACTGACTGCCTTCTTAAGTGGGTCCCTGACCCCCGAGTAGCCTATCTGGGAGGCACCCCACAGTAGGGGCAGACTGACACTTCACACTGCCAGGTACCCCTCTGAGACAAAACTTCCAGAGGAATGATCAGGCAGCAACATTTGCTGTTCAGCAATATCCGCTGTTCTGCAGCCCCCACTGCTGAAATCCAGGCAAACAGGGTCTGGAGTGGACCTCCAGCAAATGCCAACAGACCTGCAGCTGAGGGTCCTGACTGTGAGAAGGAAAACTAACAAACAGAAAGGACATCCACACCAAAACCCCATCTGTATGTCACCATCACCAAAGACCAAAGGTAGATAAAACCACAAAGATGGGGGAAAAAACAGAGCAGAAAAACTGAAAATTCTTAAAATCAGAGCACCTCTCCTCCTCCAAAGGAATGCAGCTCCTCACCAGCAATGGAACAAAGCTGGACAGAGAATGACTTTGATGAGTTGAGAAAAGAAGGCTTCTCCGAGCTAAAGGAGGAAATTCAAACCCATGGCAAAGAAGTTAAAAACCTTGAAAAAAGATTAGATGAATGGCTAAATAGAATAACCAATGCAGAGAAGTCCTTAAAGGAACTCATGGAGCTGAAAACCACAGCACAAGAACTATGTGATGAATGCACAAGCTTCAGTAGCCGATTCGATCAACTGGAAGAAAGGTTATCAGTGATGGAAGATCAAACCAGCTAACATCATAATGACAGTATCAAATTCACACATAACAATACTAACCTTAAATGTAAATGCGCTAAATGCTCCAACTAAAAGACACAGACTGGCAAATTGGATAGAGTCAAGACCCATCAGTGTGCTGTATTCAGCAAACCCATCTCACGTGCAGAGACACACATAGGCTCAAAATAAAGGGATGGAGGAAGATCTATCAAGCAAATGGAAAACCAAAAAAGGCAGAGGTTGCAATCCTAGTCTCTGATAAAACAGACTTTAAACAAAGATCAAAAGAGACAAAGAAGGCCATTACATAATGGTAAAGGGATCAATTCAACAAGAAGAGCTTACTATCCTAAATATATATGCACCCAATACAGGAGCACCCAGATTCAAAAAGCAAGTCCTTAGAGACCTACAAAGAGACTTAGACTCTCACACAATAATAATGGGAGGCTTTAACACCCCACGTCAACATTAGACAGATCAACGAGACAGAAAGTTAACAAGGATATCCAGGAATTGAACTCAGCTCTGCACCAAGTGGACCTAATAGACATCTACAGAACTCTCCACCCCAAATCAACAGAATATACATTCTTCTGAGCACCACAACACACTTATTCAAAAATTGACCACAGAGTTGGAAGTAAAGCACTCCTCAGCAAATGTAAAAGAACAGAAATTATAACAAACTATCTCTCAGACCACAGTGCAATCAAACTAGAACTCAACATTAAGAAACTCACTCAAAACCACTCAACTACATGGAAACTGAACAACCTGCTCCTGAATGACTACTGGGCACATAACGAAATGAAGGCAGAAATAAAGATGTTCTTTGAAACCAACAAGAACAAAGACACAACATACCAGAATCTCTGGGACACATTTAAAGCAGTGCATAGAGGGAGATTTATAGCACTAAATGCCCACAAGAGCAAGCAGGAAAGATCTAAAATTGACACCCTAACATCACAATTAAAAGAACTAGAGAAGCAAGAGCAAACATATTCAAAAGCTAGCAGAAGGCAAGAAATAACTAAGATCAGAGCAGAACTGAAGGAAACAGAGACACAAAAACCCTTCAAAAAATCAATGAATCCAAGAGCTGGTTTTCTGAAAAGATCAACAAAATTGATAGACCGCTAGCAAGACTGATAAGAAAAGAGAGAAGAATCCAATGGATGCAATAAGAAATGATAAAGGGGATATCACCACCAATGCCACAGAAACACAAACTACCATCAGAGAATACTATAAACATGTCTACTCAAATAAACTAGAAAATCTAGAAGAAATGGATAAATTCCTGGACACATACACCCTCCCAAGACTAAATCAGGAAGAAGTTGAATCCCTGAAAGACCAATAACAGGCTCTGAAATTGAGGCAATAATTAATAGCTTACCAACCAAAAAAAGTCCAGGACCAGAGAGATTCACAGCTGAATGCTACCAGAGGTCCAAGAAGGAGCTGCTACCATTCCTTCTGAAACTATTCCAATCAATAGAAAAAGAGGGAATCCTCCCTAACTCATTTTATGAGGCCAGCATCATCCTGATGCCAAAGCCTGGCAGAGACACAACAAAAAAAGAGAATTTTAGACCAATATCCTTGATGAACATCAGTGCAAAAATCCTCAATAAAATACTGGCAAACCGAATCCAGCAGCACATCAAAAAGCTTATCCACCATGATCAAGTGGGCTTCATCCCTGGGATGCAAGGCTGGTTCAATATACACAAATCAATAAACGTAATCCAGCATATAAACAGACCCAAAGACAAAAACCACGTGATTATCTCAATAGATGTAGAAAAGGCCTTTGAAAAAATTCAACAGCCCTTCATGCTAAAAACTCTCAATAAATTAGGTATTGATGGGACATATCTCAAAATCATAAGAGTTATTAATGACAAACCCACAGCCAATATCATACTGAATGGGCAAAAACTGGAAGCATTCCCTTTGAAAACTGGCACAAGACAGGAATGCCCTCTTTCACCACCACTCCTATTCAACATAGTGTTAGAAGCTCTGGCCAGGGCAGTCAGGCAGGAGAAAGAAAGGGTATTCAATTAGGAGAAGAGGAAGTCAAATTGTCCCTGTTTGCAGAGACATGATTGTATATCTAGAAAACCCCATCATCTCAGCCCAAAATCTCCTTAAGCCATTAAGCAACTTCAGCAAAGTCTCAGGATACAAAATCAATGTGCAAAAATCACAAGTATTCTTATGCACCAATAACAGACAAACAGAGAGTCAAATCGTGAGTGAACTCCCATTCACAATTGCTTCAAACAGAATAAAATACCTAGGAATCCAACTTACAAGGGTAGTGAAGGACCTCTTCAAGGAGACCTACAAACCACTGCTCAACAAAATAAAAGAGGACACAAATGGAAGCACATTCCATGCCCATGGATAGGAAGAATCAATATCATGAAAATGGCCATACTGCCCAAGGTAATTTATAGATTCAATGCCATCCCCATCAAGCTACCAATGACTTTCTTCACAGAATTGGAAAAAACTACTTTAAAGTTCATATGGAACCAAAACAGAGCCCGCATTGCCAAGTCAATCCTAAGCCAAAAGAACAAAGCTGGAGGCATCACGCTACCTGACTTCAAACTCTACTACAAGGCTACAGTAACCAAAACAGCATGGTACTGGTACCAAAACAGAGATATAGACTAATGGAACAGAACAGAGCCTTCAGAAATAATACCACATATCTACAACCATCTGATCTTTGACAAACCTGACAAAAACAAGAAATGGGGAAAGGATTCTCTATTTAACAAATGGTGCTGGGAAAACTGGCTAGCCATATGTAGAAAGCTGAAACTGGATCCCTTCCTTACACCTTATACAAAAATTAATTCAAGATGGATTCAAGACTTAAATGTTAGACCTAAAATCATAAAAACCCTGGACGAAAACCTAGGCAATACCATTCAGGACATAGGCATGGGCAAGGACTTCATGTCTAAAACACCAAAAGCAATGGCAACAAAAGCCAAAATTGACAAATCAGATCTAATTAAACTAAAGAGCTTCTGCACAGCAAAAGAAAGTACCATCAGAGTGAACAGGCAACCTACAGAATGGGAAAAATTTTTGCAATCTACTCATCTGACAAAGGGCTAATATCCAGAATCTACAAAGAACTCAAACAAATTTACAAGAAAAAAAAAACCCCATCAACAAGTGGGCAAAGGATATGAACAGACACTTCTCAAAAGAAGACATTTATGCAGCCAACAGACACATGAAAAAATGCTCATCATCACTGGCCATCAGAGAAATGCAAATCAAAACCACAATGAGATACCATCTCACACCAGTTAGAATGGCAATCATTAAAAAGTCAGGAAACAACAGGTGCTGGAGAGGATGTGGAGAAATAGGAACACTTTTACACTGTTGGTGGGACTGTAAACTAGTTCATCCATTGTGGAAGTCAGTGTGGCGATTCCTCAAGGATCTAGAACTAGAAATACCATTTGACCCAGCCATCCCATTACTGGGTATATACCCAAAGGATTATAAATCATGCTGCTATAAAGACACATGCACATAAACAGCATGTTTATTGCGGCACTATTCACAATAGCAAAGACTTGGAACCAACCCAAATGTCCATGGATGATAGACTGGATTAAGAAAATGTGGCACATATACACCATGGAATACTATACAGCCATAAAAAATGATGAGTTCATGACCTTGTAGGGACATAGATGAAGCTGGAAACCATCATTCTCAGCAAACTATGGCAAGGGCAAAAAACCAAACACCGCATGTTCTCATTCATAGGTGCGAATTGAACAATGAGAACCCTTGGACACAGGAAGGGGAACATCACACACCGGGGCCTGTTGTGGGGTGGGGGGAGGGGGAGGGATAGCATTAGGAGTTATACCTAACGTAAATGATGATTTAATGGGTGCGGCACACCAACATGGCACATGTATACATATATAACAAATCTGCACGTTGTGAACATGTACTCTAGAACTTAAAGTATAATAATAATAAAAAAAATCCAAAAACATAATGTATGCAGGCGAGGTTGTTGAGAAAAAAGGGGCGCTTATACACTGTTGGTGGGAGTGTAAATTAGTTCAACTGTCATGGAAGGCAGTGTGGCAATTCCTCCAAGATCTAAAGACAGAAATATCATTCAACTGAGCAATCTCATTACTGGATATATACCCAGAAGAATATAAATCATTCTATCATAAAGACACATGCACTTGCATGTTCATTGTAGTACTATTCACAACAGCAAAGATGAGGAATCAACCTGTATGCCCATCCATGATAGACTGGATAAAGAAAATGTGGTACATATACACAATAGAATATTATGGAGCCATAAAAAAGAATGAGACCATGTCCTTTGCAGGGACATGGATGGAGTTGGAGGCTATTATCTGTAGTAAACTAATGCAGAAACAGAAAACCAAATACCACGTGTTCTCGCTTATTAGTGGGAGCTAAATGATGAGAACACATGGACACATAGAGAACAACCACACACACTTGGGCTTATCAGAGGATGGAGGGTGGAAGGAGGGAGGAGATCAGAAAACATAACTAATGGGTACTAGGCTTAATAGCTGGGTGATAAGTAATCTGTACAACAAACCCCCATGACGCAAGTTTACCTATGTAGCAAACCTACCTATGTACCCCTGAACTTAAAAGTTATTAAAAATTGGCCGAAATCCAGAACATTGAAAATACCAAATTCTGTTGACAATGTAGAACAACAGGAATTCTCATCCACCACTGGTGGGAATACAAAATAGTACAGCCGCAATGAAAGACAGTTTGAGAGTTCCTACAAAACTAAACATAACTAAACATCTTATCACATGATTCAGCAATTGTGTTCCTTGGTATTTACCCAAAAAAGTTGAAAATTTTGGTCAACTAATCACAAAGAAAGCTATAAGCTATCAGCAGCTTTATTCATAATTGCCAAAACTTGGAAACAACCAAGAAGTCTTTCAGTAGGTGAATGAATAAGCTGTGATACATCCAAACACTGGAATATTATTTAATGCTAAAAAAGTGAACTATCAAACCATAGAAAGACATGGAGGAATATTAAATGTATCTTACCAAGTAAAAGCCATCTGAAAAGGCAACATGCTTTATTATTCCAACCATATGACATTCTGGAAAAGGCAAAACCATGAAGACAGTAGAAAAATCAGTGGTGCCAGGGGTTAGAGAATAAGAAGGGATGAATAAGCAGAACATAGAGAACTTTTAGGACAGTGAAACTACTCTCTATGATACTGTTAACGGTGGATACATAACATTACACATTTGTCCAAACACAGAATGTGTAACACCAAGAGTGAACCCTCGTGTAAACTAGGGACTTTGGGTGATAATGATGTGTCAATGTAGGTCCATTGATTGTAATGAATGCACCACTATGCTGGGGGGAGGGAATAGTATGATGATGATAAAAGAAGTTATAACACTGGGAGAGAGGGGTGGCCAGGGAGTACATGGGAAATCTCTGTACCTTTTAATTTTTCTGTGAACCAGAAGCTACTCAAAAAAATAAAATCTACTTTAAAAAATACATGTATGCATATCTCCCATGGTTTGCACATTTCTACCAAGGTGCCAATAAAATTTATAACTTTTAGATTAAAACAGAGAAGGGAAAGCCCACAATATTTCTAGCTGGCAATTTGTGAAAAATAAAAAATTAGATAATTACCATGTCTAATTTAAGATAGGTATAATAAAATCGATATTTTCTTAATTAAATATGCTGTTATTACTTTTGCATTTTAGTGAGCAACAAATAAAATTATTTGATTTCTTCATTACCATTATTTGATTTATGATCATTCTGGTTGTTTAATGCTGTGTAACAAATCACCCCTAGACTTAGTGGTTTAAAACATCAACAATCATGTTACTATCTCATAATTTCAGGGATAAGAAATTTCAAAGAGACTAAACTGGGTAGCTCTGACTCATGGTCTCTCATGAAGCTGCTGTCAGACAATGGTTGGAGCTGGAACAGGAGCAAGTTGCAACTTCTAGGGGCTGGCCAAGCCTCTTTCCTCTCATCTACATTTTGTCTGTTCTGCTCAGTTAGTCCCTGTTTCTGACCATTGCCTGTTAAAATGCAAGCTATTTAAGATCAGTTATATTAAATGATATGACCTTTGAGTGAACAACATTGACCTTCTGCTCTGAAGAGTTTTCCCACTGCACAAGTGAACTTCTTTGCCCCCACATAAAGGACCTGAAATTGAAGACATTTCATTATATCACTCAGCACAAACATCTCAATGGAGTCACGTGTTCATTATCATGGTTTAGAGGGGGAAATTGTGGCTACTTAATATTAACAGGCTATAAGTACAATCTTGAGGACTATGAAATTTTCCATGATCTTGGTCTTATTTCTGCTTAAGGAAATACACAACATCAACATGCAAATACAAACATTTACAACCACACTAGGTCATCAAGACAAAATTTTGGGTTTTTTTTTCCTAATCAGTCTTATTTAAAAAGCTGACCAGAGTTTCAGGTTATATTATACATATATATGTATATATGTGTGTGTACATATATGTATAAGTGTGTGTACATATAGGTATATATGTGTGTGTATATATATATACACACACACACATATATAAATGTATACACATTATAGAGTATACATTTAAAATGAAGATTCTTGCCTTGACTTTTTATTAGCACACATTTCTTTTCCCAGTTAATAACCTAATGCAGTTGATCAGAAGCAGATCTGCCTATGCATTTAATTTAAAGGATAACTAAAGTCTTCTATGACCCTGACTTTCTCTCTCACTCTCTAAGTAGTTAGAATCAGAGGAACTGGCATTTTAAGTAAACTTTATCTCTTACAAGTTATCTGAGTCTAAAATACTCTTGGTTCATACTCAAATTCTTCAGCTCATATGGTCTACAATGTTGTGTAGTTTGGCCTCTGATCTCAGTATTATCAAACAGAAGACACTGATCAATCTTAATAGTTGTAATTACATAAAAATACATTATTACCAGCTTCTCTTAGCCTTCTGTCCATTTTGTTAATCACAGCACCAGTCTCTGCCCAAACACCAGGTACACTAGACCAGGTACACTTGGGTTATACCCAAGGTACACTAAAACAAATTTTTAAGAAAAAAGAAAGAAAAGAAAAATGGTAAAGTTTCTGTCTGGGAATGGAGAAGAAAACTTATCAGAAGGCAGGTAAGATCAATATGTTCAGCCCATGATCTGACTGAGTCATTATTCATTTCTTCGGCAAGCATTACTCAGTATAAATCACATCCCATGTGAAAAGCACCTTCTATATGTACCCATGATGTTTTTTAAGCAAATGCAAAGATGTTATTTCCTCCATTCAGGATAGGTGAGAGATGAGACAAGCTTTGGACCTTGATTGATTGTCTTTCAGGAAGTCCTGAAAGAAGAACTCAGAAAGAATCACTGTCTTTTAATGTCATCAAAACTTGAATGTAATTAGGTCAACAGAGCAAAATTTGACTTCAAAAAAAATAGCCTTTTCTCAGTTGAATAATCTTTTGTATTTCTAAATATCGCCATAGTTTTCCATTATCTTTCTTAATAATCTACAATATTATTTACTTATGTCAAGGAAATTGCTCAGGGCACTTGTTTAGAAGGCTTATAGTATACTTGAGCCTTCAAGAGCTTCAATTAAAGTGGTAAATTATATTTATTCCTAGATAAAGCCAAGCTCCCTAACTGTGCCAATTTGTATATAAAAATGTGTATACATGTGTCTGTTCACACGCACAAATTTTTATCTGTGTTTCCAATCCTTAACAAATTTCAATATGAAATTTGTTTATTGATCCTCACAAAGGAATTGAGAAGAATTAAAAGCAATTGTATACCCTTACCCTAGAAATTAAGGCATATCTACATTTATCTAACTAGGTAGTATACAAATCAAGGTTATGTCATAGAAGCAGAACTGCTACAAATTATATAGACTGTGCAGTTTAGTATAGTTTCAACTGTATGCGATTTTGGGAGCTACTGAAGCATCTACACAAACTGTTGTTTCTGTTGTCTACTTTGATTCTGACTGGTCAGCCAGACTGGCAGTCAGGAAGGAAAACTGGATACGGATAAGAGCAAGGACCATCTTGAACCTTCAAAGATGGACGAAGACACATAGGTCAACTGAAACCTATAAGGACAAACTGGAACTTGTATCTGTCTCTGAACATATTCAGCCTCAATAATATGGATCTTCAGAAGTCAGTGCCTTTGACATGTCGTTGCATATACACTTGCGCATGAGCTAGTTTGGTGCCCTGCACAAGCCTTCAGAGTTGCTTCATTTCTGTCTTTCAAATATTGTACAAAATATTTTCCATGGCCTGTACAAAACCAGATTTATGCAAGAAAGTGTGATCTAGAGAACATACTTAAGCTTAGATAAGTTGGCCTAGTACAGAGCCACCACAGAGAGATATATAGTAGAATCCAAGTCTCCTAAGTCTTTTCTCATTCCATTTGCCAAGGTTAATGTCCAACAATGGATTGACGTACATTATTGGCCACAGAAGCAGAGCCTAGCAGGCAGACCACAAGAAATAAAAAAAATTGAATTCAGTTGGGGTGGGATAACTTCTATAGTGATATAACAAAGTCAACCACCCTTGCTCAACAAGTAGGAAGAACGAATCTTGTATTCTGGTTTATGCGCCAGGCATATTTCAGTAGAATATTAATCCTTGCTTTGACCCTCACTGCCTTTCATTGTTTATTCCATTAGTTCAATAAACTGCTCTCTTCAGGCAGTTCTTAGAAAGTAAATTACAAAAATAGTTGTGAAGAGTAATTATCTAAATGTTATCATTTGCTTTGCTTCAGAGAAATTAATTATATCCTGTATTGAGCTATTGGATTCCTGACCATATGGAAAACCAGTGTGTGGCCAGGGAATAAGATGCTATTAAATATGCCTTACTCCCTTTGATCTCCTACATTTAAGATTTGTCTACCTAATTAGCAAGGCAATAGAGAACAAATCTAAGTCATTAGGAAACAGTGCATTATAAAATGTTCTCATTTCTCCAAATTTCTTATTTTGCTCATTGCTGATTTAACATTTTTCCTAAATTTTCTCCATCTCTTAATTATCAGGGACCTGGGCCTTAGGAACCATGGCCAAGCCTAAATGTTGTGCATGACATTGCTGCCTATTTGCACTATGTGGAGCCTGGAGGAACTACACAACACGGCATGTCCTGGAGGAAAAGGAAAACAGAGTCAAGTAGTTCTTCTACATGATTCCAAGGGGCTAGAGAGAAAGTGAAAATTCAGGTTTACAGAAATGAGGTAAACACAGGAGGGTGAGAGCAGATGAAGAGATGGCGATAATGGCAGAAGTAAAATGCACATCTCAAAATCTTCCAAGCAGGCTTCATCTTCATGTATGGACAAGGAGAGCCCCTGTACCACGAACTTCTAGAAGAACTATGTAGGCTCATTAGGAAAAAAATTAGACTCAAACCCTGGAGAGACCTAGGTCTACAACAAATGCACATGATGGCAGTTATTACACCGAGCCTGAGGTTTAAAGTAGACAAAGAATCAGAGCCAAATCTTGTAGGGAATGTAAAAGCAGAGTCCAAGCCTTGGCGCTTCCTCCAGTGTACACTGAAGCTTTTAGTCCTCTCCCCTATGTACGCACTGTGACCACACATAGGCCACTCTTCCCTACTGCTATAATACTAACATTGAGTTGTTAAAACCTTACAGTACTTGATCAGTACCAAAATGTGATCGTTTTAGTATTTTTCCACCATGTCTAGTGCTACGTAATAAGCAAACAACTCAGGAAGACTATTATGCAGGAGATATTTTTCTGGTTAGTCATCACAGTGTTCAGGTTTACTGGTGGACTAGCAGTGGAGCAGCTGATGTGAATGAGGGATGCTCAGCACCTGAGCTTGGAGCTGGGGCAATATTTGCTTTTAGAATAGTGGCTGCTACTCCCCACCCAAAGCCCCAGAAGAGACCTATATTTTTCCTCTTTGATCAGCTTTTTTCCCCTCCCTAAACAAATAAGGACAAGTATGGAAAACTGGAGGATTATATCAGATCCTCTAGAGAATCTCAGGAGATTTAGGAGAAAATACAGAAAATAACACAGTATTCTAAAAACAAATAAACACACGCCCTTTCTTCTGAGGAAAGAAAAAGTTAAATTTACCCTAAAGTCACCCAAACATGTGGTGAGGATTTCATCTCATTCACTGCTAGAATTCACACATGGCTGAACTGGTAGGTGGACTGACCAAGGTCCATTTGCAAGGAGATTGAAAACTTAAGGAAACTCATCCCAAGAGAGAAAGATAAGCTGACCCAGATTCGATTTTTTAATTGCTGGAGAGGGCAGTGATAGGTTCAGTGTGATGGATAGTATTTGAATTTTCCCTGTTTCCCTTATAGCATTTTGCCTACTTTGCAGGGAGAGAGAAGGACATAATTAAACATTGAAAAGGCTGTTTCAATAAATTCCATAATGGTTTAGGACCCCTTTATCTCCATTGAGACACAGAAGGGCTTGAAAGGCTGACATCTCTTTTTATCACAGATACCCTTGAAAATGTAGCATCATGTATTCTTCAGCTTTCCAGTGACAGTAACAAGTAGAAGGTGACACCCACAAGAGTCATGGCAAGGCTACTAGAAACAGACTTATTTGTGAATACCTGGAAATTCTCCCTGGGGATACCCCAAAACACTTAATTTTGAGAAGGGCCTCAAATATTGAAATACTTTGAAATATTTGAAACATTTAAAATGTTTTCAAAGGGCCTGGGTATCTTGCATCAGAAAGTATGAGCAAGATCCAATTAAATTTGAGTTATTGTGTGACCATTTACCTAGCCGGATATTAATGAGGTTTGGGGAATTTGGGTTAATAAAAATAATTGGGAACCTTACTAGTTTTCTATGGCTGACATAACAATTATTATGAAAAAACTGGGTGGCTTAGAACAAACTAATTTTATTATTTTACCTTTTTGGAGGCTAGTTGAAAATCAAGGTATCAGCAGGGTTGGTTCCTTCTAGAGGTCCTGAGGGAGAATCTGATGGAGGCATCTTCTCTAGTTTCCGGTGGGTGCTCTAGTCTCTGTCTATGTCTCCACATGACATTTTCCTCTGTCCTCTTCTATTATAAGGACACCAGTCATTGGATTAAGGGCCCACCCTAAGTCAGTATGACCTCATGCTAACTAATTACATCTACAAAAACCCGATTTCCTAATAAGTTCACATTCTGATGTTCCAGTGAACATGAATTTTGAGAGGACACTAGATAACCCAATATAGGAACAGATCTATTAGGTTTTTCTTGTAATTACTTTTTAATAGCCTATTTTTCATAAATGAAAAGATAACACTTGCTGTATTGTTGACATATGCAAAGCAATGTTGAATTTGGAGTCAGTTATCTATGTATTATGGATAATGTATTTTGTACATAATGGACAAGATATGTTGTACATTATGGACAAAGTATCTTGTAAGATTCAATGACTTTTATCTTAAAGTTTGTCAGAATATTTATACTTTTAAAATTTCTGATTTGAACAGCAACCCTGAATCATCCAAGGGAATAAATGTCTGTTTCAAGTCACAGTTGAAACAAAACCTGCATAAATCCTCTTCGTAATTCATCTATAAAATGGATTATAGGAAATTCTACTTTTGATTAATTATTCCAAATGGCATTCCCCTGGGTGTTCATTAAGAATTCTAGAACTTAATTTATGTAGCATTCCATTCTTATGCTTAGTTTAGGATGGCTCGTGATAAATCAATTTATTAAAAAATAAAAAATTAAGGTCACATCAGACTTCAGAAGAAGGGTCTAGAGAAGCTGCCCCAATCAATAGTTTCAAAGAATGTGGCTAGGAACAGCCAACCATGACAAGCCCAGATAAAAGATAAAAGAGAGTCTGAGATTCTAAAACATCCACTTTCAGTTGGCTTAGTTTTTCTTTTATCCAATACAGGATAAAAAGGAGAAATCTGTATACAAGTAATTTATACTTCTGGTACTTTTTAAAGTTGTCTTGTAATCTCTAGCTCTAAAGGAAATGGCAACAGCCCAAAGCCATCATTGCTAGCATTCCCATTTGAAGTATGAATAACCTGTTCCATTTTCATCTCCTTGAGCTACTTTGCATTATTCACATCTTTGCTTCATACTACTTTCTATCAATTTTCTTTTGCATAATTTATCAGGAACTAAAATTAGCTGGGTTATTGGCAAATGAGATGTTGCTAGTTTTGTGTAACTATGTCTTAAATTTTTTTTCTCTAGCACAGCTTATAAATTCTCCAGTTAACATAAAAACAATATGAAGAAGGAAAAAGCCTTTAAATAAATGAGAACTGATGAGGTAATTTGGGATGCCATAAATACACGTTTTTGCTTTTTCAAACATGGTCACCACTTTTGTTTTATAGTTAGTTCTAAAGGTTTCACCTCCCTTAATTGACTGAAATCTTTGAGGCCAACAGTTGAGGCTTATTTAAATTTGGGGTCAGGTTTTGGCATTGTGCATAACATAGAAGAGCAGCATTTGAGGAGCGTTTGTTGACTCGATTGGGAAGTCATGTTAAGACCATATATTATTTTTACAGACAGGATGCCTTCTTTTTGCCCCAAAAAAGGAAGTTTGGGTTATTTTCTAGGCTTCTTCAGGGGAGCAATGGTGAAACATAAGCTCTGAGGAAGCTTTTTTAATTTTTTTCCTGAGGTCCTCTTTGGTAGTGAACCACTCCCATTAGGTGGGCCTGCCCTTTAAGAGCTCAGAAATCTGTTCTGCAGTGTCAAAGAAAGCTGATAAAGTCAATAGAGGGTTTATAATCCATCATTCTAATTCTACGTGGAGCTTTGAAGTGATTGATTGTAAATAAAGTTAATCTTATTTCATTTCTACTGTACTTAGCTTGTGTCATTGCAATAGTTATTGTATATTTAAGTGCATTATAACTTAAAAAGTCTAGTTGCTTGCAATCATTTAAACAATTACCGGTTGACCATTGTATCACAAGTTTAAATATAAATGGATAGGAATATGAATTTGCTACACAGGAAACAAAACTTTATGCTGGCAATTTCCTCTAGCAGCTACTTTTATGCCTGAAACCTGGAATAGACAACTCATTTTCTAGCATTCAAAACAAAATATCTAAGAGGAAGAACTCCTATAAACAGGGTTCTTCTATTACTGACAAGAAAAAACACTGCCTTTATTCATGATGAAAACCAAAGTCACCAGAGGGAGAAGTTGATGCTCCTGGCAGGTGAAGGAAATGTCAGTTTTAGAACTTAGTGAAGCCTGGTTTTCACATCTTTCTTTCACAGCCTCCGGCACTTTCTAAAGCAGTCTTAGGGCCAGACCACAGTCTTGATATGAAATCAGCTCCTCTAGTTTAGATCCCTCTGAGAAAGGATGCTCTATCATAAAAAGTTTATTTTTGTATATTAAAAATAAAATATTGTATTTAAGAATGCTCTAGAATTTACAATATTCCTGAAGGTCCTAGAGATGATGGCATTTAAAGCCCATTGCGCAGTACATTGCCGCTAACGTACACATTCAAATAAACTTCATGTATTACAAAATTGCTTCTCTCAAAGGCAAAATAATAGCTGTACGTACAATCTAATATTTTATTATTCATGATCTAGCAGGTGATTGTGGTTCAGCATGCTAACCATAACGTAACGATTATAATAGGTTATAGCAGTTTCCATTATAATTATTAGCAGTATTATAATGTTAGCAATGTTCTAATAGTTCAAATTAAGCTTATATTTGTAAAAGCAGTATACTTCATGAGAACATGGAATTAACTAGAACTGCCATGGTTAATGGGAATATGATGGAAAGTTGAACTTCAATATCATCTAATGCGGTATTATTACCATTAATGAAATCTAGTTCTATGCAAGAACAAATAAATGCAAAACAAGACAAACAGAAAAACCTCAGGGACAGGCCATACTTCTCTTTAACTTGCCAGTAGCACATCTAGAGGGCAAATTTTGCCAATAGGTTACTTAAAGGATAAAACTGTGTTCCATGTACCACAATTTCATAGTTATTATGATTATGTACTAAAAATTCAGTTTTTGACTTGAACTAGAGGGAAATGTATATAACCATAGTGACTAATGTAAGGAAGTAGACCATCCTTGAAATATTTACCACAGCTTCTATAATGTGGTATTTACTCTTAATTGACATCATGACAATGAATCTTTGCATTGATGTCCTAAAGTACTGACAAAATCTGCTGAATTATATGTAAGGGAGAGGTCAAGGTGCTGTTTATCATAACAAATGATAATTAGAAACAGATTCTTTAAAAACATTGAGGAATCCCAGAACTAAAATGCTCTTTGGGAAATTACCTAGCCCATCTCAAAGCATAAGGTAGCATCATAGCTAAGTATCTACCCTACTTTAGAAAGTGGATAGTCCAATAATTTCTTCATTATTCTAGTGAAATATTTAACAGCCCTTTGATCTAGGAAATTATTTCACCTAATCAAGAAACTGTAGGTCTCAGCAAAAATTCTTTTGTTTTCTATTGTTATACAATATAATAAAGAGAAAACTCTGGCATAAATAGAGAGTGAGCAAGGTTTGACTTTTCTACGTCCAAATGAAAATGAACACATGAAATATATTTGAAAGTGGCTCTGGAGGAAATAGCTTCTGGGGCTGGGCTCTTCCTTCTTTTGTTGAACCAACCCACCTTCAATGTCCAATCAATTTTCCTCCTTCAAACTTTGATCATCATTGGCAACCGAATGACCAAAATGAGTGCCCTAGGTTGGGAAAGAAGGACCATCTTTATTCAAGTACTTTTGTAAATACTTGTCTCTCTCAGCATATATCTCTTCTGGATATATTCACATTTTCTTCCTGGACAATTTTTGAGGGCATTTGATTGATTTTTTTTTCCATTACTAAAATTAGCAGCATATTCTTTTCCCCTAAACTTCCCTCCATGAGTTTAAACAGGAACTTCCAACTTGTTGTCCTAGCATTTTAATTTTTTAAATTTCAATATCTGTTTACAGTTTTTTAAAAGTAAAACCTATATTGAAATGTACACACCTTAAGTGTACAAATCTAGGAATTTTGAAAATGGCATATACCTGCGTAATTCATACTCCCACCAAAATAAATAACATTTCCATTACCTCAAAAAATCCTTTCATACTCTTCCCGCCTATTTTCTCCCCACCAAAGGCAACCACTTTTCTGATTTGTTTCACCACAGATTAGCTGTACCTGTCCTAGGGTTTTATATAAATGAAATCACACAGGATGTTGTCTTTATGTTTGACTTTTCCTTTAGCATAATGTCTATGAGAAGTTTCCTTGTGTATTCCTTTGGAGTTGAGAAGTATTCCATTGTTTGATTACATACAAATTTGATTTTAATATTGATAAATATTTATATGGTTTCTACTTGTACGGCTACTATGAATAAAGTGGCTGTAAACATTATTATACAAGTATTTACCCAGATATGTTTTTTCTTAAGTAAATGCCTAGCATGAAATTGTTGGATTATAGAATAGGTATATATTTAACTTTATACCAACTGTCAAAACTATTTTCCTTACTTCTTTTACCATTTTACTCTCTCACTACTAATATATAAGGGTCATAGTTGTTCTCCAGTCTTACTGAAGTTTGATACTGATGGCCTTTTTAACCTTAGCTATTCTAGTGGACTTGGAATGATGTCTCATGGCTTTCATATCAAATTTTCTGAAAACTAGTGAAGTATGTTTGCATATGCTTATGGTATCATCCTTTGTCATGTATCTATCCAAATCTTTTTTATCCCCACAACTATTTGAGAGGATTGAATATGCAAATTCTTTATATATTATTAAAATTGGGTTGTCTTCCTATTGAGTTGCAGGAATTATTTGTTTGTTCTGAATATAAATATTATCAGATATATTCTATATAAGTATTTGTTAAGATTCTTAAAGTTGTATTTTGATGAATAGAAGTTTAAATTTTGATTAAGCATAGCTTACCTTTTTTTTTTTTCTTCTCCGGTAATGTTTCCTAACCCCAGGCACAAGGATATTCCCCTGGTTTCTTCTATAAGCTATACATACTAGCTTTTATTTTTAGTTCTGTGATTTTTCTCAAACAAAAATTTGTGTATGGTGAAACATGGAGGTTGAGACTGTTTTGTTTTCATATGTATTCAGTTATTCAAAACCCATTTGTTGAAAATGGTTGAATTTTCACTGTATTGTTCCATTGAGTTGCTTTGGTGGCTTTATAAAAAATAAATTGGTACAATTCAAACACCCTAGACATGATGTAACGTCAAGGAAAGGAGGACTCTGAAAGGCGGAGAAAAAGTTGGATAGCCCAGAGATCTGGAGACTTGAGAAACAACATAATGAGTCTTTCAGTTTCCTTATTGTCATCCAAGTATCTGTGGACAGAACACTGTAGAAGTCTCCAAGCCTGAAAGCCAACAGGCACAGTTAAAAAAAAAAAAAAAGCTTCCAGTAAAGTCTTTCTTCCAGCCAATGGGCTGGCAAAAGGGTGGTCCAGTGATAATAAACCTTTAGTATCTACCTAACTTCAGTCAAACAAAATGAAAAAAATTCACCCCTACTTCCACAGGTTTCACGGTGGCAAAGTGGGAAGTTAACATTCCTGTCCATCTTTTAGTCCAGCAGAAGCAGGCAGTATGCTGATTCCCCTGCCAGGTAGTGGTGGCAACTTCCAACGTTGCTGGGCTGAACAAGGATGTGCTCCAGTTCTCCAACCAGGGTAGTATGGGGTGGGATATTTCATCAACAGAGATTTCACTGCCACCCAGCAGCAATAAACTTAACACCGCTAATGGGAGTAGGCAACATCAGGCTTTCTTCCCCATCCCCCTTTGGGGGCCAGGGAGAATAACTAAGATTCTGCTCCCATTCATAATCAATGAAGGTAGGAGGTGGGAGTAATTCACACTTTGTCTCTCCCCTCCTTTTCTATGGTATCAATGGGTAAAGAGTTGAAAATACATACCCAATTAGCCCTAGTGTTACACCTCCACATGAGGACTGCCTACTAAAGACAAGAAGGTAAAATAGGATCTCACAATATCCAAAATGTCTAGAATACAGTTAAGAAAATTATTACTCATACCAAAACCCAGGAGATGATTCAATTGTTGGAATTATCTGACAAGGATGTCAAAGAAGACATCATAAACAATGCTTTAAAAAGTAATCAGAAAATCTTGTGAAATGCACTCAAAAATAAAAAATTTTGCAAAAGTAATAAAATTATAAAAAAGAACCAATGGAAACTACAAACTGAGAAGTACCAACATCATTTAAAAATTTGATGAATAGTAGGATGGGAGTGACAAGAGATAAAATCAGTGAGCATGAAGACAAATGAATTTATGCAATATGAACAAGAGAGAGAAAATAGATTATTTTTTAAATGGGAGGAGGCAGAGCAAGATGGCAGAATAGAACCCCTTAGCTATTACCCTGCCCCGCCCCCCTCCCCCCTCCCCACCCCCACAGGAACACCAAATTGAACAACTATCCACAAAGGAAAGCACCTTCATAAGAACAAAAAATCAGGTGAGCAACCACAGTACCTCGTTTTAACATCACAGCCATGAAGAAGGTAGAAAAGACAGTCTTGAATTGGCTATACCACCCCTCCCCCAACCCCTGGCAGTGGCCACATGGCACAGAGAGAGAATTTACATGCTTCAGGGAGCAATGGCACAATGGTTACGGGACTTTGCATTGGAACTCACTGCTGCCAGGTGCAGTGGAAAGCAATGCAAGGCAGTATTGAGCCAGCACTGACAGAGGGAGAATTTAGAGTAGCCCCAGCCAGAGGAGAACTGTCGATCCCAGTGGTTGATATCTGAGTTCCATTTAGTCCCTACCACTGCAGGCTAAAGTGGTCTGGGGTTCTAAATAAACTTGAAAGGCAGTCTAGGCCACAAGGACTACAATTCCTGGGCCAGTCCTGGTTCTATGCTGGGCTCAAAGCTAGTGAACTTGGGATGTACATTACCTAGTAAGACACCAGTGAGGGCAGCCAAGGGAGTGCTTACATCACCCCTTCCCCAACCCCAAACAGCACAGCTCCCAGCCCCAGGAGAGACTCCTTCCCTCTGCTTGAGGGGAAAATAGGGAAGAGTAAAGAAAGAGGACTTTGTTTTGCAACTTGAATACGTAGCAGCTCAGGCACAGTAGGATAGGGAAGTAGGCAGAGTCCTGAGGCCTCCATTCCAGGCCCTAGCTCCAAGATGACATTTTCTAAACATGCCCTGGGACAGAAGGGAACCTGCTGCCTTTAAAGGAAGTACCAGTCTGCAGGATTCCTCACCTGCTGACTAAAGAGCACTTGGGTTGCTGTAGGCCTTCAGTGAGATTCAGTGCCATGCTGGTGTGACTCAGCACATTCCCAGCTGTGATGGCCACAAGGAGAGAATCTTCCACTTGAGAAAAGGAGAGGGAAGAGTAAAGGAGATTTTGTCTTGCAGCTTAGGTACCAGCTTGGCCACAGGGAAAGAGCACCAAATAGGCTGCTGGGGTCTCTGATTCCAGGCATTGGCCCCTGGATGGCTTTTCTGGACCCACCTTGGGCCAGAAGAGGGCACACCGCCTTGAACAGAGAGACCCAAGCCCAGCAGCATTTACCACAAGCTGATTGAAGAGCCCTTCACCATTGAATGAATATTGGAAGTAGCCAAGCAATACTCACCTTAGGCCTGGGGTGGTGGTGGCCACAGAGAGAGACAACTGCGGCTTCAGCAATGCAGAGGGAAGAATGAGAAGAGCTTTGTCTTATGGTTTGGGTGCTAGTTTAGCCACAGCAGAGTAGAACACCAAGTAGATTCCTAGATTCCTGAGTTCAGGCCCTGGCTCCTGGATGGTATTTCTGGACCTGCCCCAAACCAGTGGGGAGCTTGCCATTGTTGAAGGAAAGACACAAGCCTGGTTGGATTCACCAACCACTGACCGAAGAGCCTTGGGTCTTGAATAAACATTAGAGATAGCCAGGCAGCGGTCACTGTGGACTGTAGGTGTGACCCATTGTTGTGCTAGCTTCAAATCTGATTCAGGGCAGATCCAGTGGTGGTGGCCACAGGGGTGCTTGTGTTACTCCTTCCCCAGCTCCAGCTCCATGTATCAATGAACATACACAGACATCAAGTCCATCCAAGAAAGCATGATCTCACCAAATGAACTAAAGCATCAGTGACCAATTCTAAGATGACAGAGATATGTAACCCTTGAGACAGAGAATTCAAAATAGTTCTATTAATAAAGCTCAAGGAAATTCACAATAACACAAAGAAGGAACTCAGAATCCTATCAGATTAATTTAACAAAGAGATTGAAATAATTTTAAAATATCAATGAGAAATTCTGAATCTGAAACATTCAATTGACATACTGAAGAATGCAGACGCCCTCAAAATCAGAATTAAGCAGAATTAGTGACTTTGAAGACAGACTACTTGAAAATACATAGATCAGACATGAGAAAAAATAAAAAAGAATGAAGCACACCTATGATATCTAGACAATAGCCTCAAAATGGCACATTTAAGAGTTATTGGCCTTAAAGAAAAGGTAGAGAAAAAGATTAGGGTAGAAAGGCATCATCACATAGAACCTTCCAAATCTAAAAAAAAAAAATCAATATTCAAGTGTCAGAAGGTGAGAGAACACCAAGCAGATTTAATTCAAACAAGACTACCTCAAGACATTTAATATACCAAAAGGTCAAGGATAAAGGAAGAATCCTAAAAGCACCAAGAGTAAAGAAATAAATAACACACAAAGGAGCTTCAATACATCTGGCCGCAGATGTATAAAATACAACCAGAGGAAAATCACATTCACAAAAAAGAAGAGAGGAAGGAAGGAAAAAAAGACCATGAAACAACTGAAAAACAACAAAATATCACCTTATTAATCAATAATAACATAGAATTCAAATTGACTAAACTATCCAATCAAAAGATACAGAGTGCCTAAATGGGTGCAGGGGAAAGACTCAATCAGCTGCCTACAAGAAACATATTTCACTTATAAAGACACACGAAGACTGAAAATAAAGGAATGAAAAGATATTCCATGCAGTGGAAGCCAAAAAAGACCAGGAATAGCTATACTTGTGTCAGACAAAAATAGATTTCAAGACAAAAACTTTAGAAAGAAACAAAGTCATTATGTAATGACAAAGGGGTCAATTCAGCAAAAGGATATAAAAATTGTAAATAGATATGTGACCAACACTGGAGTACCCAGCTATATAAAGAAAATAATATTAGACCTACATACAATAACTGGAGACTTCAACACCCCACTTTCAGCATAGGACAGATCATACAGGCAGAAAATCAACCAAGAAACATTGGACTAAATCTGCACTATAGACCAAATAGGCCTAATAGTTACAGAACATTTTATTCAACAGCTGCAAAATACACATTCTTCTCCTCAGTACATTGATCATTCTCAAGGATAGACCATGTTAGTTCACAAGTCTTAAAATACTTGAAAAACATTGAAATCATCTCAACTATCCTCTTTGACCACAATGGAATAAAACTAGAAATCATTAACAAGAGGAATTTTGTAACCTATACAAACAAATGGAAATTAAATAATATGCTCCTGAATGACCAGTGGGTCAATGAAGACATTAAGAAGGAAATCGAAAAATTTTCCGATACAAATTAAAATAGAAACACAACATATCAAAACCTATGGGAAATAGAAAAATCAGTACTTAGAGGAAAGTTTATAGCAATAAGTGCCTACATCAGAAAATTAGGAAAACTTTAAATGGATAAGCTAATAATATATCTTAAAGACCTAAAAAAGCAAGAGCTTGCCAAACCCAAAATTAGTAGAAGAAGTAATGAAGATCAGAGCAGAAATAAATTGAAACAAAAAATACAAAAGATAAATGAAGCAAAAGGTTTTTTTTCTTTTTTTTTTGAAAAGGTAAACAAAATTGACAAACCTTTAGTCAGGCCAAGGAAAAGAGAGAGAAGATCCAAATAAATAAAAACAGAGATGAAAAAGGAGACATTACAACTGATACCACATAAATTCAAAGGACCATTAGTGGCCACTATGAGGAACTGTATGCCAAAAATGGGAAAATCTAGAAGAAATTGATACATTTATAGACACCTACAACCTACCAAGATTGAACCATGAAGAAATCCAAGACTTGAACAGCACAATAACAGTAATGAGATCAAAGCCTTAACAAAACATCTCCCAGCACAGAAAACTCTGGGACCTGATGGCCTCACTGCTAAATTCTATCAAACATTTAAAGAACTAATGCCAATCCTACTCAAACTATTCCAAAAAACAGAGGAAGAGGGAATACTTCCAAACTCATTCACAAAGTCAGTATTTCCTGGATACCAAAACCAGACAAGGACAGAACAACAACAACAACAACAACAACAAAGTAAGAGAAAAGAAAAATACAGGCTGATATTCCTGATGAACATTGAAGCAAAAATCCTTGAAAAAATACTAGCAAACTGAATTCAACAATACATTAAAAGGATCATTTATCATGACCAGGTGGTATTTATCACAGGGATGCAAGGATGGTTCAACATCCTGGGGCTCCATGGGGATGGATCCCTCTTGGCTTGGTGCTATACTTGTGATAGTGAGTTATTTTGAGATCTAATTGTTTAAAACTATGTGGCTCCCCACACCTCTCTGTTGCTCCTGCTCTTGCCATGTAATGTGTCTGCTCCTGCTTCACATTCTGCCATGAATAAAAGCTCCCTGAGTTCTCCACAGAAGCTGAGCAAATGCTGGCACCATGCTTACACAGCATGGTGTTAATTAAGCCTCTTTTCTTTATAAATTAACCAGTCTCAGATATTCATTCAAAGCAATGCAAGAATGGTCTAACACAGAAAGTAATCCCATTTAGCTACAAATAAAATAAAATACCTAGGAATAAACTTAATCAAAGAAGTGAAAGATCTCTGCAATAAAAACTATAAAACATTAATACAAGAAATTGAAGAGGACATGAAAAAGGAAAGTTATTCTATGCTCATGGATTACTAGAAATAATATTGTTAAAATGCTCATACTACTCAAAGCAGTCTGCAGAGATTCAATGCAAACCCTATCAAAATACCAATTACATTCTTCACAGAAATAAAAACATAATTCTAAAATTTATATGACACCACAACAGTCCCAGAATAGCCAAAGCTATCCTGAGCAAAAAGAACAAAACTGGAGGAATCACATAACTTGACTTCAAATTATAGTAAAGCTAAGGTAACCAAAACAGCATGGTACTAGCATGAAAGCAGACACATAGACCAATATAACAGAACAAAGAACCCAAAAACAAATTTATACATCTACAGTGAACTCATTTTCAACAAAGTTGCCAAGAACATACATTGGGTAAAAGAGAGTCTCTTCAACCAGTGGTGCTGAGAAAACTGGATATCCACAGGGAGAGATAGGAAACTAGATCCCCATCTCTTGCCATATACCAAAATCAAATCAAAATTGATTTAACACTTAAATCTAAGACCTCAATCTGTGAAAATACTAAAAGAAAACATTTGGGGGAAACTCTCCAGGACATTGATCTGCAAAAGATTTCTTCAGTAATACTCCACAAGCATAAGCAAAAGCAAAAAATGGACAAACAGGATCACAAAAAGTTAGAAACCTTCTGCACAGCAAAGAAAACAATCAACAAAGTGAAAAGACAACTCGTAGAATGGCAGAAAATATTTACAAACTATCCAACTGACAAGAGACTAATCCAGAATATATAGGGAGCTCAAACTTAAAAATTTCTGACAATCCAATTTAAAAATGGCAAAAGATCTGAACAGACATTTCTCAAAAGCCAACATACAAATGGCAAACTGGTTTATGAAAAAAGGTGCTCAACATCACTGATCAGAGAAATGCAAATCAAAGCTACAATGATATATTATCTCACCCCGGTTTAAATAGCTTTTATCCAAAAGACTGGCAATAACAAATGCTGGTGAACATGGGGAGAAAAGGAACCGCAGTACACTGTGGGTGGGAATGTAATTAGTACAACCACTATGGAGAACAGTTTGGAGGTTTCTCAAAAAACTAAAGAAAGAGCTACTGTATGATCCAGAAATCCCACTAGTGGTTATATACCTAAAAGAGAGAAAATCAGTGCATTGGACCATATCTGCACTTTCATGTTGTTGCAGCACTGTTTACAATAGCTAAGATTTGGAGGCAACCTAAATGTTCATCGACAGATAAATATAGCACTGTTCACAATAGCAAAGATATGGGATCAACCTAAATGCCCATCAATGATGGACTGGATAAAGAAAATGTGGTACATATATACCATGGAATACTATGCAGCCATAAAAAAGAATGAGATCATTTCCCTTGTAGAAACATGGATGAATCTGGAGTCCATTATCCTTAGCAAACTAAAACAGGAACAGAAAACCAAACACCCCATGTTCTCACTTATAAATGGGAGCTAAATGATGACAACACTTGGGCACATAGAGGGGAACAACACACACTGGGACCTTTTGGAGAGTGGATGGTGGCAGGAGGGAGAGGATCAGGAAAAATAACTAATGGGTACTAGGCTTAATACCTGGGTGATAAAATAATCTGTACAACAAACCCCCATGACACAAGTTTACCTATGAAACAAACCTGCACTTGTACCCCTGAACTTAAAAGTTAAAAAAATGTGCATATATACAATGAACAACTATTCAGCCAAAATGAATGAGATCCTGTCATTTCCAATAGCATGAAAGGAACTGAAAGACATTAAGTGAAGTAAGTCAGGCGCAGAAAGACAAACTTTGCATGTTCTCACGTATTCGTGAGAGCTAAAAAATTAAAACAATTGAAATCATGCAGATAGAGAGTAGAATTATGGTTACCAGAGGCTGGGAAGGGTAGTTGGGGGGGACAGGGGGGGAAGTGGGTATCATTAATGGGTACAAAAATATAGTTAGAATGAATAAGACCTACTATTTGATAGCACAACAGGGTGATTACAGTTAACAATAATTTACTGTACATTTTAAAATAACCAAAGAGTATAAGTGGAAAGTTTGTAACACAAAGAAATGATAAATGCTTGAAGTCATAGACATCCCATTTACATTGATGTGATTATTACACATTGCATGCCTGTATCAAAATATCTCATATACTCCATAAATATGTACACCTATTATGTACCTATAAAAAAAACAGAGTCTCAGGGACCTTTGGAACCATAATAACAGAGCTAATATTTGTATCATTGTAGTTCTAGACGAAGAGAGATTTGAACTGAAAAAGTACTAAAAGAAATATGGCTAAAAACTTTCCAAGTTTCACAAAAGACATAAATCTACAGATCCAAGAAGCTCAACTAACCTCAAATAGGGTAAACTCAAATAAATCCACAATTATATGTCCAGGGAAATATCCTTCAGGATTCAAAGGGAAAATAAAGATATTCTCAGGTGAATCTATAACCCCATTCTAATCACAACATAAACATTAGACAAATCCCAATTGAGGGACACTGGAAAATACCTAATCAGTACTCCTCAAAACTGTTGAAGTCATCAAAAACAAGGAAAGTCTAAGAAACTACCATAGTCAAGAGGACCCTAAGAAGACAGATAATGACAAAGCGTATTGTAGAAACTTCAGTTGGATCCTGAAATAGATAAAAGGCATAAAGTAAAAGCTAAGTAAATATACACTTAATTAATATCACTATCAGCTTATTGATTGTGAAAAATATACCATACTAAAGTAAGATGTTTATAATAGCAGAAACTGAGTGTGAGATATATGGGAACTGTCTTGCTATCTCTGCAACTTTTCTATGAATCTAAAACTTTTATAAAGTAAGAATTTTAAAATAACCCTAAAATGTAAAGAAATCCCACAACTCAATACTAAAAAGCTACTAATCCAATTCAAATGGGCAAAATTTTTGAACATACCTTCAACAAAGAAGTTCAGATAGCAAATAAGTACATGCAAAGATAACATCATTAACTATCAGGGAAAAGGACATTATAACTAGAATATGTATAGACTAGAATGGCTGTGCTCAAGAAGGCTGACAATGCCTAGTATTGGCAGGAATGTGGAACTGCCTGCAGTAGCAGACTATCTGCTACTGTCTGATGGGAAATGCAAAATGGTACGGCTACTTTGCAAAATATTTTGGCCGATTTTGTGAAGTAAAATATACATTTACCATATGACCCAGGAATCCCACTCCTAGATATTTTTCTGATAGCAATTAAAATAGTTCTGCTAAAATACTTGTACAAATATGTCCAAGGCTATTTTATTCAGAATAGTCCAAAATTAAAAAGATCCCTAATATCTATTGACTGGCTAAAGGAAGAGTAAATTGTCTCATATACAAACAATATATTACTACTTAATCGATTTTGATGGCCTTTAAAATTTTTATTTGGAATTTTTGTGGATACACAGTAGGCATATATATTTCTGGAGCACGTTTTGATATATGCATGCAATGCATAATAATTACATCATTGAAAATGGGGTATCCATCCTCTCAAGCATTTATCTTTTGTGATGGCTTTATAATGTGCCAACTTGGCTGTGTAAGAATTTCCTTTTCTTATATGTTTCTAGTTAGTATGTACTACTTTTAATGTTCTTATTTGCCATCTGTGTATACTCTTGGATGAAGTGTCTTTTCAAGCCTTTTGTCTATTTTTAAATTGAGTTATTTCTTACTGTTGAGATTTGAGAATTATTTATATATTCTTAATATATTCTAGATACAAATGTTTTGCTGGATACGTCTTGCAAATGTTTTCCCCAGTCTGAAGGTTGTCTTTCTAGTCACTTATCAGTATATTTCACAGAGCAAAAATTTTAATTGCAATGCAACCCAATGTGTTACTTTTTAAAATTCCATAGACTCTGCTTTTGATATCATGTCTGAGAACTCTTGTCCTAAATTCTAGCGATGGGATTTCTTCTGTATTTTTTTTCAAATTTTATTATAGTTTTATATTTTACATTTAGTTCTATGATCAATTTTGACTTTTCCTTTTGTATAGGGATTAGGTTTGAATCAAGATTATTGCATATTAATCTCAAATTTTTCTAACATTGCTTGTTGAAAAGACCATCTATTTTCTACAGTATTCCCTTTTCACCTTTGTAAAAAAAAATTGCCAAATGAAATTCTTCTGAATTGTACACTTTAAAATCATTAAAGTGGGAAATTTTATGTGAAAATAAACCTGATCACATTTGTGAGGATCTATTTATGAACATCACGCTCATTAGAACAGATATGTTCCATTGATCTGTGTCTACTCCTTCACCAGTACCAAATTGTCTTACCGTTTTTCAGTCTTCAAATGATTAGTGTGACACATCTAACTTTATTTTTGAGAACTGTTTCAGTTTTCTAATTTCTTTACCTTGCTCTATTAACTTTACAACCATCTTATATGGTACACATCAATAAAAATTCCTGTTGGGATTTTGCCAATCTGTCAGTTAGTATCACAAAAATTAATGTCTTAACTATTTTGAGTATTTCAGTCAAAGGCATGACATGAATTCCTATTTACTTAGATCTTTTTTTATTTCTTTCCTCAGCATTTTATAGTACTTTGTGTAGAGAACCTGCAGATTTATTAGATTTATACCTGTGTATTTCAATTTTTGTAGCATTATAAATATTTTTTTAAAAATTTCTGTTTCTATTTGTTCATTGCTAGTACATAGAAATATGATTGATATTTGTGTGTTGATCTTGTACCTTGTAACCTACTTAAGGTCATTTATTAGTTTTAGGAACTTTTTTCTAGATTACATGGACATTTCCACTTAGATCATCATGGAATCTGTGCATAGGGATAGTTATATTTTTTTCTTTCCAATACCTATGCCTTTTATCAGGGCCAGTCATTGCTGCTCACATTTACTATCTGCTACTGTCTGATGGGAACAGCCCAGCATCCAAATTCAAGTTAAAAAATATTTTCAGCACTATCACCCCACTTCTCATTCAGCTGTCTCCAAAGGTAGAATTTGAATGCTTCCTACCTGAATTTCTCTTATGCTTAATGGTACTGTTTGAGAACTACCTTTTCTTCCCTGCAGAAGCAGCCACACGGTTCATATCGTATCCCAATGATCTTTCTTTCTTTGAAAGTTTATATGAGGATGACTGCTGTGATTGGAATGCTTGTGTTCCATCAAAATTCATATGTTGAAATCCCAACCCTAAGGTGATGATATTAGGAGGTGAGATATTTGGAAGGTGATTAGGACATAAAGGCTCCTCCCTCACCCATGGGATTAGTGATGTTATAAAACATGATGCTTGAGAAAGACCCTCACCATGAGAGGACACAGCAAGAAGGGGCCATCTATGAACCAGGAAGCAGACCCTCACCCAGACACTGAATCTGCCTTTACGTATGATTTCCCAGCCTTCAGAATTGCGAGAAATAAATTTCTGTTATTTATGAGCCACCCAGTTTATGGTATTTTGTTAAAGCAGCCCAAACAGACTAAGACAATGACATTTAAAAATTTATCTATGAAGATTCTAGTTCTTTTCTTCCAGGATGACTTGGAGGCCAAGTGGCTTGAGATGATGCTAGAGATGACCATACTCACTGGTTTGAAAGAGTTGGTTGTTAGATCCCTCCCTACTGTATTCACCAACTTGACATTGCCTCTTCTACTGCCTTTGAAACTGATTTAAGCTAGATGATTAATACCGGAGTTTTGAAAGATCCCACTTGGTTAATTGGATTAATATAGCCCACCCTATGTTAATTATTTTTTGTCTACATGTACATCAAATCCTGAAAATGACATGTTAAAATCACAATTTATACTAATAAATGTGTTGGAGTCTCACTTTGTTTTTTTTTTTAATATAGTGTTATTTGGTATATAAACATTTCTCTTAGGTGTTCTGAATAGCCCATATATTTTATTATTCAACATCTTCTGTCTTATTTGTTAATCTAATCTAACATATTTGCACTCCTTTTTTCATCTTAACATTTCCTAGCACATCTTTGCTCCCTCTTACACTTTCTACATCTATAATCTCAAATGACAAATGGTAATAAATGTGTTAATTACAGCAAATTCAATTGCAATGCTGGGGGACTGCTGATAGGAGACAAATAGACTGTGGGAAGATTTCCTCAGAAAAGTATCTTAATCATAGTAACCCTGTATGTTTACCAAACTAGTTAACCAAAGACAATTCATTCACTGATTTGCTCGTTTATTCTTTTAATAAATGTCTGTTGACTGTCTCATACATTCCAGGGACCATTCAATTGTCAGGAATATAGCCGGGAACAAAAGAAAAAATACCTGCCTTCACAGATCATAAATTCTGGAGGAACAGATCAATAAATAACAAATGAATTTACACTATAAAATCAGGTAATGGTCACACTATGAAGAAGTAATAGAGTTAAGGGTGCAGATAATTACATGGGGTGGAGGAGAGACTATTTTATATAGGCATATCCAGGAAAGAATTCTCTGAAAATATGATATTTGAGCAGATACTTGAATGAAATGAAGAATCGAGCCATGTGAAGAATCAGGGGATAAGCATCCCAAGGAGACAAAGGAATATGTGTTTTGTAGTAGAGACGGGGTTTCACTATGTTGGCCAGGATGATCTGGATCCCTTGACTTCGTGATTCACCGGTCTCGGCCTCCCAAAGTGCAAGGATTACAGGCATGAACCACTGCACAAAGGCTCGTTTCTACTAAAAATACAAAAATTAGTTGGGCATGGTGGAATGCGCCGGTAGACCCAGCTGCTTGGGAGGCTGAGGCAGGAGAGTCACTTGAACCTGGAAGCCGGAGCTTGCAGTGAGACGAGATCGTGCCACTGCACTCCAGCCTAGCGACAGAGCAAGACTGTGTCAAAACAAAACAAAACAAAACAAAACAAAAAACAGAAAAACCACTGTGCTTGGAGCAGAGCAGGAGGCATGAGGGAAGAAGTGAACTCGAGAAAAACCTGATCATTCAGTGCCTCATAGGCAAGGTAATGACTGGATCTTTCTAAAGTATGCATCCATGGGCACATTTTAAGTAATAAAGTAATTTGGTAGGATTAAGGTTTTTAGTGGCTATTAATGCTGCATGGAGAACAGAGTATATAGAGACAAAAGTGAAGACAGGAAGTCAATTTAGGAGAGAGACCATATTTGAAAGTAACAATAATGATAAAAATACATGTCAAGCATGCACACGTGCTTTGTTTACATTTTCCTATTTAATTCTCATTACAATGCTGCAAGGTATTACTCCAGTCTTACAGACAAGGAGAATGAAGCAGAGGCTAAATAAATTGCATGAGGTCACACACCTAGGAAGTGGTGGACCTGGGGTTTAAGTCACGTGTGAGAGTGATCTCACAAACTATATACTGCCCTATGCACTTTGCCTTTAGGTCAATTACACAAGCATTGCCATTAGTGCACTTCCCAATTTTATGTATTTCTCATTTGCTGTATGATATTCATTTAGGTATCTTATTTCCTCACTGATTTCTTTCAAAGGAAGGAGATCTATCTAACCAAATTAACATTTTGTGGCTATTTGAAATTCTAAATATTTGCTGGAAGGAGAGAGGCCAAGTATAAAATCTTTAATTAGAACAGATATATACTACATTCTTCCAAGACTGTGTGGTATCTAATGAAGTACACGATATAATCCATGAGAAGTCATGAGTGACTTTTAGGGTCTTCATGATAAATGGCAAATCAGCAGCATTTTTAGTCTCAATTTTTATCTTATCTGAATTACTAATTAAAACCAGAAAGGGTGTCTATATTTCTGTGATGATGCATAACAAATGAAGACAAGTAGTTTTGCATTTGTCTTTTAGGAACAAGTGCACCATTATAGGAAAAAACAGATTAGCATCCTTCTTGGCATATTCCACAACGATCCTATTTATATGAAAGAGCTGCAAATGCACAATATGTACAGAGCATTAGTTTGGCAAGATCAACCCTGTGCTCTGGTTTATGGCTGTGATTCAAACTTCCTTATTGTTTCCATAGTTTTGGAATCACTCTTTAACAGTCTTTTATGAAATATTTGCCTTTTTTTGTTCAAAGCTTTTTCCAACACCCCTAAGAAATTATCAGCAGGAGCAGGAAGCCTACTTTTCGGAGAACTATTAACTACATCAAGAGTTAGCTGATGAAAAAGACCACACAGTGGTCTAAGTCTTGCTTGTATTGAGGCTTCTTAAAGGTTCAATAAAAATAAACAGTTATATTTTACTAGATTCAGTGTAGAGTTTTTCTCATGAACTATATGTGATTATCAAATATATATATACATATACATACATACATACATACATACATTTACAGCATGGGTTAAGGATACAGTTTGCTTTCTCACATACACCTATGTAGAGACAAATCTGACAATTAGAAGGGTCTCTGTTAAGCATCATAAGGATGATACAAATTTGTATCAGACATGGAACCTTCCACATACATTTTGAGAGTAGGTGAAACATAACAGAGCCAGTTCTGTAGCAAAAGTTATGTGAGTAATTCAAAAATGCTATGCAAAGACGAAAAATAAAAGCACTTTTGGCCTGTATAATGATACAGCTACACAGTAATGTAATAGAAAAGTAAGAGCTAAAGTAATCAAGAACAATAAACAGTAACACAAAGACGAAAAATTAACTTGGAGAATTAGGAAAGTTAATTTAAAAAAAGAGAACTTACAAGACACATATAGAGAACGTTCTTTTATTCATAAAAAGAAAATCATGAAAATTATCTGATATCAGTAGGAAAAACTAGAATTGTACCTCACAGTGACAACATAAGAACTTACGTACTGTATTAGGAATATAGGTAGAAATTTTTATCTTTTGAGTAAAAATAAATGATGTAAAATTTTAGAAGGAACATTGTCTTTCTGCCTCCATCTCTCCAGGCACACATTGTGAAGGAATTTGCTTTAGGCTTGAGATGGAGAAAAGGTAAGTTCTTAAAAGTTTTTGGTCGCCATTCTAACTCGTGTGAGATGGTATCTCATTGTGGTTTTGATTTGCATTTCTCTGATGGCCAGTGATGATGAGCATTTTTTCATGTGTCTGTTGGCTGCATAAATGTCTTCTTTTGAGAAGTGTCTGTGCATATCCTTTGCCCACTTGTTGATGGGGTTGTTTGTTTTTTCATGTAAATTTGTTTGAGTTCTTTGTAGATTCTGGATATTAGCCCTTTGTCAGATAAGTAGATTGCAAAAATTTTCTCCCATTCTGTAGGTTGCCTGTTCACCCTGATGGTAGTTTCTTTTGCTGTGCAGAAGCTCTTTAGTTTCATTAGATCCCATTTGTCAATTTTGGCTTTTGTTGCCATTGCTTTTGGTGTTTTAGGTATGAAGTCCTTGCCCATGCCTACGTCCTGAATGGTATTGCCTAGGTTTTCTTCTGGATTTTTATTGTTTTAGGTCTAACATTTAAGTCTTGAATCCATCTTGAATTAATTTTTGTATAAGGTGTAAGGAAGGGATCCAGTTTCAGCTTTCTACATATGGCTAGCCATTTTTCCCAGCACCATTTGTTAAACAGGGAATCATTTCCCCATTGCTTGTTTCTGTCAGGTTTATCAAAGATCAGATAGTTGTAGGTGTGTAGTATTATTTCTGAGGGCTCTGCTCTGTTCCATTCGTCTATATCTCTGTTTTGGTATCAGTGCCATGCTGTTCTGGTTACTGTAGCCTTGTAGTATAGTTTGAAGTCAGGTAGCGTGATGCCTCCAGCTTTGTTCTTTTGGCTTAGGATTGACTTGGCAATGTGGGCTCTTTTTTGGTTCCATATGAACTTTCAAGTAGTTTTTTCCAATTCTGTGAAGAAAGTCATTGGTAGCTTGATGGGGATGGCATTAAATCTATAATTAAAAGTCAGAAAACAACAGGTGCTGGAGAGGATGTGGAGAAATAGGAACACTTTTACACTGTTGGTGGGACTGTAAACTGGTTCAACCATTGTGGAAGGCAGTGTGGCAATTCCTCAGGGATCTAGAACTAGAAATACCATTTGACCCAGCCATCCCATTACTGGGTATATACCCAAAGGATTATAAATCATGCTGCTATAAAGACACATGCACACGTATGTTTACTGTGGCACTATTCATAATAGCAAAGACTTGGAACCAACCCAAATGTCCAACAATGATAAACTGGATTAAGAAAATGTGGCACATATACACCATGGAATACTATGCAGCCATAAAAAATGATGAGTTCATGTCCTTTGTATGGACATGGATGAAGCTGGAAACCATCATTCTCAGCAAACTATCGCAAGGATAAAAAACCAAACACTGCATGTTCTCACTCATAGGTGGGAATTGAACAATGAGAACACTTGGATACAGGAAGGGGGACATCACACACCAGGGCCTGTTGTTGGGTGGAGGGAGGGGGGAGGGATAGCATTAGGAGATATACGTAATGTAAATGACGAGTTAATGGGTGCAGCACACCGACATGGCACATGTATACATATGTAACCTGCACGTTGTGCACATGTACCCTAGAACTTAAAGTATGATAAAAAAAATACATATACATATATATATATAAGGTTTTGGACAATGAGTAAATGACTGGTAATGAATAAATGGTGACAATATAAGTTATATTAATTTAAATAATAATGAATAGTATGTTACTTAAAGCATCCAAGTAGAACTTAAATGACCTTATCTCAGAGGTGTTGTAGAGATAATTCCTTTTTTAAAGTAAAAAAAATTGGCATAAGTGGATTACTTCTAAGCTTCATCTCAAATCTGAGATATTTGTGTATAATGTTTAATTTACTTTGGGCTATTGATTTTCCTGATACTATTCCTTTTTTGTTATAAACATCTTATCTATTTTTGTTTCTTGTAAGTATCAGATGCGAAATCTATCATTGCATCTGTATCTATCACTGCCTATTTACTGTAGCGAAAATTTATAACCAAGGAAACACAGAGTGAAAAACAAAGAGATAACATCTCATTAAATATGCAACTTATATCAAAAGTTTTATGCTATATTTGTTCTTATTACAGAATTAAAGTATGTTCATAGTAGGACATTTACAAGATTCAAATAAAATATAAATCACCCTGTGGGCCAAGGAAAGGAAACATTTTTTTCCCTTCCCTTCTCACTTTCCAGAACAGAGGATTAATATTATAGGCTATATGCTGGAATGCTGATTTTTAGGGCATATTTTCTAGCGCCAGAATCACTGCATTTTAAAAGGTGAGAAACTGGAGGTGGTTTTCTTCTCACTTCCACATAAGTGGCTGAAGTTGTAATTGGATCCAGGCCTTCTAAGAGGCCCAACCTGCTCCCTCCTATCTTCTTTTCTGCCGCCAGAATATAGGAGGGCCCAAGATGCAGTCTGGGAGTGGAGGAAGTGAGGGGCTCAGTGAGCAGTGAGTTTAGAAGAGATCCTTTACATCTGTATCCTAGGGCACGAGCCTACTAGGATTTCAGACACACAGACTAATAACATTTTTTTTGTTTGTTTCTTGGAGGACTTGGGTAGAAGAAAGGCTGACATATGGGACAGGCATACAGTATTACTTGATCAAATATAATCTACTAGCACTATAATCTCTGATTTTCAACAATTCCCTCTACCCAGAGATAAAAAAAAATAATAATAATCACTTTAATTCCAAGCCTTTATGTCTTCTTTTCCTACTAATGGGTCCAGGAGGGTTTTGTCATTATTAATGTAATCTTCTGAAGTACACATTATAAAGTCTATATTTTAATATAACAATTACCTTCCATGACATTAAATATATTTTATAACATTTAAAAGTTTGCTTGCATCTATATTTAATTATGGGACACTTGGGTGTCCAATATTGTTAGTGCCCATCCAACAGCCATTCTCTCTCCTTTTCCTGCTAATTTAATCATGATTTTATGCTTAGTCCGTAGGAAAATATTAAAAACTTCTCCAAATCAATCGTGAAAATTCTATTTTTCCAGGTACCTACTTTCCCAGACTTCTTGCAGCTGGAATTTGCCATGTGACCCACTTTTGGCAATTGAGAGGTAAGGGCAAGTTGGCTAGGATAGGAGGATTTCAGAGGAATGTCACTCCTCCCCAGGATGAATGGAGAACTCCATTTACCGTCTTCTTGTTTTTGTTTTCCCAGCCATGTTTTTTGGATCTATGGCTGTAACTTTATGACCCAGAGAAGTGAAACTAAGGAAATGCCATCAAATGAAGATGACAGAGAAGGAGGCTAGAAAGAGAGTGGTTCCTCTATAAGATCACAGAGCCACTGAAGCAAACCTGGAATAGGCTACCTTGAGACTATATAATAGAGTTTTCTGTGCCTTGCAGCTAAATAAAACCTATGTTTCAAACCTTCTCCTCTTATGAGCAGAACTTTTATGAACATTTATATACTGGTGTCTTTATTCATATCTGTGATTATGTCTTTATGATGAACTCCTAAAGACGGAATTACCAATTCACAGGAGATGCAAAACACTAAGAAAGACTTTTGGTACACACTGTCAAATTGCCCTCAAGAAAGATCACACAAATTCAGGATTCAATAAACTCTATAGAAACTCTTAAAAATGTAACTGTACCAAAAAAGTTGATTTTCCTTAAGGAGAGCCTACATCTCTGCAACTTTTTAGAAAGCCCAGCAAAACTCCAAGAGAAGACAAAATAAATAAAGTCTGGGAAACATAGTAAAATATATAGAATGACATCTTCAATCTGTAAATGCATAAATACATAAAGAAATCATCTAAGTTTCCAGACTTATGGATACCTGGTAGAACTATCAACTGACAAGGCTGGCTGAGTTTCAGATTTTGAATATCTCAATTAGCCTGTGCAGGATCAGTCACTTTGGAGCATAGCATAGCTCTGTGGATAATGTGCTTGTCCCCTGAAGACTGTCACAAGAGAGCCTGAAAAAAGAAAACTGCCCCTGGAATTCTATTCTCAGACACGTAGTGCTGAGTTTGTGACTTAAAATCCTTACTTCCCCATCTGCCCAGTCTGTTTTCCCTAATAAAGGTCATTTCAAAGAGTTATAAAGGCAAACATCAGCAGTAGCATATTAAATGCAGTGAAATGGTAGTGAAACATACGGCAGGCTGATTAATGCAATATAGCTCAAATTTATGACACAATAGAACCCCATTATTGGGTTAGTTACCTAAAAGGTGAAAGAAAGGTCAAAGGTATAGAATGTCCTTTGGAGAAGTTTTATTTGTCAATCTCTGTATTATAGATGTTTGACAAGTTAATTTTTCAATGTACCCCACTGTGACTATTCTTAGTATCTAAATTTACCTGCTCAGATAGGTCTAAGGAAAATCTCTGTGACTCGAAATGTCATTTCTCCTAATGTAAAATTTATTTCCAGCTTCCTTTGGGATTAGTTGACACTAGAAATACATGGCATTTGCAAATATCTATCCATTCTGATAAGAATAATAAGTTCATGACTACTATCCTTGACTGCTCTAATAAATGAGTCTATTTACTTCTAGCTATATATCCTCATTCTATATGTCTGACACACGGATGTGGTGTTAATGAAAGAAGCGATATGGGAAGACCCGGGATCTAGGACCAGCACTGTGAACAATACATTATTTGCTTTATAATAATTTAGGTTATTGACACAGGTGTGAAAGAATGACAACCACATGAGAACATTATGGTATGGTAAAAGTCAAGAAGTGGTAAAGCCCAGAAAAGAAAAGGAAACAATCCCCCTGGTTTTAAAAGGCTTAAGCTCAACGATAAAAGTATTGTTGTTGTTAAAAGAAAGAAACTAAGGGACTACTGCATACATCCAGAGGTATCCACATGGTCTTTGACCTTGAGTTGTTTACAAAGTTAATTAAGAGGAGAGTACAAGTGCATAAAAAAAGTTGACTATGATGCCCACACAAAGAAAACAACATGTGAAGACTGGAATTCTGCTCTCACAAGCCAAGGAGCTACCCCAAGCTCCTACCCAAAGCTAGGAGAAGGCCTGGAGCAGATCCTTTGGAGAGGGCGTAGTCCTGCTGGCACCTTAACTTTAGACTTCAAGTCTTAGGAACTCTGAGGCAATACATTCATGTTGTTCTTAGCCAGTTTGTGATACTTTGTTACAGCAGCTCTGGGAAAGAGCTGCTTGTGTCCTCCATATTTCTCACCATCTGAAAGTTACTTCGTTTATTTTTTTATTTGTGTCTTATTTCCCATCTTATTTCCTGCATAGACTGTCCCATGAGAGGGAGCACAGTCCTTTTCTGTGTGCCAGAGAATCATATTTGGATGATATGTGATACTTATCTTTGAGGGACTTAATGAAGTATTTGTAACTAAAATGTAAAGCATTTCTATTCCATTAAGTGAACGAATATTGAAGTCCTGCTATGTTCTAGATGCTGCTACAAACCTGGCCCCTTCTCTGAGTTTACATTCTGCAGAGAGAAAGATAATAAACAAAATAAAGAATATAGAACATGGTGTAATAAATATTAGAATTGTGAGATAAATGTAAATGGCTTGATCAAGAAAGGTCAGTCAGAAATAAACTAGATTGGTTTGAGGAACAGAGAAGAAGTGAGTGTTCAGATCAGGTAAATGAAGTAGTAGGTGGACAAATGAGAATGAGAGGAAGAGGTGTTGGATCTCATAGGGCCTGGCAAGCTATGGCTAGGGTTTGGATTTTATTCTAAAGCATAATGGAAAGCCATTAGGAGGTTCCAACTAAGATCATACCATGTTTTCAATTCTTATTTTTTATGTTAATTTTTTTAATTTTAAATTTTGGTGCATACGTAGTAGGTGTATATGTTTATGAGGTACATGAGATACTTTGATACAGGCATGCAATGCATAATAATCACATCAAGTATCAATAATCAAGTATCACTCTAGCTGCTGTGGGGTAAACAGACTATACGGAGACAAAATTAAACCCAGAAAGATTATTTGACATGGGGGCTATTGCTAATTGTGGCTTTGTCTGGGGTGCTGGCACAAGTGTTGAGAAGAGTACATGTTGTCAGTTGTATCTTGGAGGTATAGCTAATAGGAGCAGCCATTGGATGGAATATAGAGGTGCTGGAAAATAAGAAATCAGTCCTAATTCTTAGGTTTCTCCATGACCTCTTACCAACTAAAATAAAACTGTATTTATTGGATGGCAATTCTTCAACTGAGAAGAGTTTACTTGATGTTTACATAGAAGACGGTAGGTAGCCATCTGGGATAGATGATTTTTAAGCTTTTACAACCCTGAGTGCCTATGATCCTTATGTTTAGAGCAAAGCTGCTACTCTACCTTTGGTCAAACAGTCCTAGGAATTAAGCTCGCACAGTGAAATGATAGTATGGAACTAGGATGGAGACTCCATCCATACTCTAAACATGTTATTTATGAATTTTCCAATGTTATATAATACTTTAATAACAATCCTTTTCTGGATACCTTTGTATTGTAGGTTTAGTGTTAAATTCTTTGCATATGCTACCAATTAATCCTCATAAAAATGCTGTGCAGTAAATAGGATGAGCCTTATAAATCAAACAACTGAGTCTGAGAGGACAGTAATAAGGCCAGGATTTAAGGGCCAGGAAGTGACATAACCAGAGTTTTAACCCATATTTTTTTCTAACTTCCAAGTCTGTTCTACCTGCCCTCTGATTTGTAAAGACCTTCAATGAGTAATAAAGACTGTAAGAAGAATTAAAAATAAGGTAAAACAAATAAATACTTTTATCTTTTAACTTATTTGAAATTTGGTTTGGCATATAAGATAGTATAAATTTGTTTCTGTGTGTGAATATATACATACAAATTATAAATATATACACATGCATAAAATATATATAAATTTATATGAATATATCTATTGACTCTGTATAGGTATATACATACACTACACACACAGACACATGCACACACTCTGGATAGAAACAAAATATATTATTAAAATAGGTAAAATTTCCTTGCCATGAGTGACTTTTGTGATTTCAGAACTAACCAAGTATTCTTACAATACATCAACACTTTTTGCTTATTGGAGAAGCTTTCTCAAAGCCAAAATGAGAGAGATCTTTAAAAAAAAAAGTGGGATGCAATTTTCATTGCTTGCTCTATGTTCCCATTCACTGGTTGCTTAGAGAAATAAATCAAAGTGACAACGAGTTGAAATGGAAATCAAATTTTGCTAGCATTTTCATTCAAAGAAGAATTCTTCAAAAAGCCGAAATTAGAAGAAAAAATGAAAGTCATCCTCACTGCTAATGAAATGTTCCCTTGCTGTCTTGCAGGATGTGGCTGCAAGAAAAACAACTTGGACTTAACCAGAAACTCAAAATACACTGCATTTTCAACTTAGTAATTAGGCTTATATGGGATGTCATAAACAGTGATTGTTACAATGGACTGGCTTTGAAATGCATACTCTGGATTAAATGGTACTTGAATGGTGAAGGCACATTCTGCAGGCATGGCTAATCTATGTGAAATGATGGTGCTGGGGAAGCCACTCCTGCTGGCTCTGACTAAACCTGTCCCCATGCACCTGCTGGAAGAGCAGGTGTTTTTTTTCCATAGATCTGATTTTAAAAATAAGGTTAAAAGATGACAGCTGTGAGAAAATGAAGCCATCCTCTAGAGAGTAGCTGCCTTATGGGATAAGGAAAACAGTTCTTGGAAGCAAACCCTGCAGCACTTTATTAGTCAGGTGTGAAAGGAGAGCTGTCTTCTCTGGAACTTAGGCTGAAAATTTTTCTTTTAACCCTCACCTTGGCAATATAATTTTTTACTCTTCGAAAAGTAAAGAAAATGAACCTCTGTGTCCATATATTCATTTCACATTTTTTGACAAATATTTATTGAGCAATTATTTAAATTGCTATAATTGACAATACTAATATGAACCTAAAAAACTAAAGAACTCTATGTATAAGGAAATTTTAATGTACATTAACTAAAACATTTTAATCCAGCATTTAGCACTTCTACACACATGTGAACAGGCTGTGGTTATTATCTGCTGAGGTCATTTGGTGGTACTGCTCAGGGTTACTAAAATTTTTACCATGAATAACATTTAAAAATCAAATATATTTTGTCCAATTTCTACTTATACAGGACATGGATACCATGAAGCAATTTAATGATAAAGAAGATACTTTTCCTACATTGAGAGAGCTAAGAATCTGATGGAGAAAAGAAACACACAATAAAATTCAAGTCCAAGTGGTTTCTTAATTTCCCCAGTTGGATTTCATCTCTCTGTTCTGCACTTCTAGGACACTTTCAACAAGTACCTGAACTTGTCCTGGAAGTGCAGAACAGAGAGAAATGAAATTCATCTTGGGTAGTTAGGGAACCATTTAAGGAGATCATAGTTGAATCTGGGTCTCAGCCTCAATGTAAAGAAAGATTAGTGAAGCACAATGAATAATCCAGCAGAAAGATGGGTAGAAACAGTGAAAAGCCCAGAGACCAGAAAATTTGGAGAGTGACAAATAATAATATGGTGTGGGGTGGGAGTAGGGGAAGGGGATATTTTAGCAGAAGATTAAGATGAATCTTCTGCTAAGAAGTAATCTGGCCTTGAATACTCTATCATGCTAACAAATACGGACCTTATTTTTGTAGAAAATTTGGAAACATCAGCAGTTTTGAGCAGTAGGGGTTCATGATTTTAATGAAGCTTTCGTAAGATAATGCTTGTGGCTATATTGAGGACAGAAAGACCAGTTTGGAAGCTATCATAATACAGCCAACCCCTGACTTAAGATGACTTTACTTAAGATTTTTTGACTTTACAGTGGTGCAAAAGTCATACACATTCAGTAGAAAACATATTTTGACTGTCCATACAACCGTTGTTTTTCACTTGTAGTATTTAATAACATACATGCAATATTCAACAACTTTATTATAAAATAATATTTGTGTGAGATGCCTTTTGCCCCACTATAGTGTAAATTAAGTGTTCTGAGCACACTTAAGGTAGGCTGTGCTAATAAGCTATGATGTTCTGTAGTTAAGTGTACTAAGTGCATTTTCAACTCAATATTTTCAACTTACAATGGGTTTATTGGGATGCAACCCAACATAGGGAAAGGAGCATCTGTAGTTGCAAGAAATATTTTAAGAGGCAAGAGGTAATGAAGTTTCAAATTAGTGCAGTGGAAGTAAGAATGAGGTAGGACGCAGATATCAGTAATGTGAAGAAATAGAATTAGTATTGGTTGTTAGCAGTTTGAGTTTTTGGTCAGCTATTCATATGACAATGTCTTGACCACTATTAGAAATTCTGATCCGGGGTCAAGGGAAACCAGGGTTGGAGATGTAGATCTGAGAGTTCTCTGCATTGAATTTATGAGTTAGCCATTTAGGTGTAGATGGATGTTGTCCAAAGGAAGAAAAGGTAGCAATCCTAGATAGAGAACCTGGGAAGATACCAGTATTTAGGAGTTGGCTTAAGAAGCAAAGTCATCAAGGGAGTATTCACAGGAATTCAGAAAGGAGTGATAAGTAGTGGTCCAGGCTATGGAGAAGCCAAGTCAGATGGACTGAAGAAAGAAGAAGTTGGTCTTAGTAATATGTGATCATTTTGACAACTGGTAGAGAAGATTCAGAGACAGTGCGATAGCCAAGTCCAAACTGCTGTGGGTTGGGAAATAAAGAACTGAGAAAGGAGAGTCAGTGAACAGAGATGACTGTTTATGGCATTCAGTATTTAGGATGAGAGAGTACATTGAGTGAGAAGTAGAGGAAAATGGGATTTTGGGTGGCGGGTGGGGGTGGGGGTGGGAATAAGGACACAAGAGAATGTCCCTGGAAGGCTAGACAACCTGGAAAAGGAGAAAATAAAGAGTGAGAGAGAGGATCTAAGATGGGTAAAGACAAACACGTAGTTGAAGTATATGGGTTGCCATGGTGAGGTAGAGAGAATGTTTACAAATGCAGAAGGTTTTGAGATGGATGACAAGAAAGCCCACAAAGTTGAGAAACTGGGAAGTACAGCAGTTAAAGGTGATGGGCCAAGGCAGATAGAAGCAGGAAGAAAAGACTGGAAATGAGACTGAATAAGGTTTAGAGAAGGAGACCTGGTTGTTGAAGTCACTCAAGAGGAAGGCAAGAGCAGAAAAGGAGAAGAGAAAAATCTTATAACTAATTGGTGTTACTATCTCTATCAGGCTATATGTAGCATGTGCATACATTTATACATGTACATACATGTACACACATATATGTCATGCATCACAACTATAGGGATATGTTCTGAGAAATATGCTATTAGGCAGTTTCATCATTGTGCAAATATCATAAGAGGACTTACACCAACCAAGATGGAATAGCCTACTACACACCATGCTATATGGTGTAACTTATTGATCCCAGGCCATAAAACTGCACAGCATGTTACTGTATTGAATACTGCAGGCAATTGTAACACAATGGTAAATATTTGTCTATCTAAACATAGAAAAGGTACAGTAAAAATAGTGTTATAGGTCAGGCTCGGTGGCTCACACCTGTAATCCCAACACCTTGGGAGGCCAAGGCAGACAGCTCACATGAGGCCAGGAGTTCGAGACCAGCCTGATCAACATGGCAAAACCCCATCTCTACAAAAAATACAAAAATTAGCCAGACATAGTGTTTCATTATCTGTAATCCGAACTACTTGGGAGTCTGAGACACAAGAATTGCTTGAACCTGGGAGGTGGAGGTTGCAGTGAGCTAAGATTGCGCCACTGCACTCCAGCCTGGGTGACAGAGAAAGACCCTGTCTCAAAAAGAAAAAAAAATACAGTGTTATAATCTTATGGGACCACTACTGTATATGTGATCTGTCATTTACTGAAATGTTATTATGTAGCACATGATTATACATACATACATATATATATTCTATAATACCTATGAAATTTTAATATTAATTCCTGTTCCTGCTTGTTTTTTCAGAAATGAGATTATATTTGGGGAAGTATTTTCAAGGTCCTAAAATCAAGTTGTTATAATGAGAGAACAGAGAAGACTCTGTAATATTTCACATTATGTAGTGTTTTTTTCAGTCATCAGAACACTTACACATATTACATGGTTTTATAACCCTGGGTACTATTTAGGCAGGAATTTTTTTTCTATTCTGCAAGTGAAAAAAACATGTTGTGGCCACACAGATCTTCATATTTTGAAACCCAACCCACAGCATTTTTTACGGTAAACTATATATCACACTGCCTTTCTGCTCAAAGACTTTAAATGATTTTTTCTATGCAAAACTAAAATATGAAATATCTTCAGTGTTCAGGTTCTTATAAACTGAGTTTATATGCATATTGGTATATTAATATACTGCTTATAATTTTTATGAAATTTCAACATTCATTACATGTTCCTTTGAATTCCAAGAAAATCTTTCATTGCATGAATATTACCATTATCTCACTTTCCGGCTTTCTTAAAGCCGGGCACTGTGAGGAATGCCTCAGACTGGCAAAAAAAAAAAAAAAAAAAAAAAAAAAAAAAGTTAGGACATTACTGGAGAGAAAAGAAAGTGCACTTTGATAATATTAATTATTTAGCTGAAAGGTATGGTTCAAATATTCAAGAAGCTTTTGGCATTTCCCACATTACAGTCAGGCACTAGAACGTAGCAACACAGAAATGTACTTGTTACCTGAGGCATGTTTTAATTTGGGGTTCAATGATTCAGTCCTACATGACCAACTAAAATAAAAACCTATATTCTGGAAGTTGGTTTGTGAGGACTTTGGGGTTAACAACTCTGAACAACTTAAGCACTACCTACCAGAGTATGCTGCTTGTTTTCTTTGGCTTAGAATTGTACATAGGTAGAGAATGATGAACATCCATTCAATTGTGACATCTTTTCTTTCTCATTTCATAGAAAAGGGGATATGTCATCAGTTGGGCAGCAATAAGAACTGCATTCTTCTAAAGTGGATTTTAAAGTTATTAACCCAGAGTTTCATCAGGGTTCCTTTTAGTAGGACCAATATCAAGGGACAGTTTCTGTTGCATCTGACCTGCAATTTATTTTTTATCAAGTTATGTCAGAACTAAAAAGTGGTGGGGTTAAGAGCATCAGTGCTTTCTGCAATGTCAAGGAACCCATTTTTGAACACTAGTTCTTTCCCCATGGTTCTGTCTGAGGCATGTAATTTTAAAAGTCTGCCATATTATTTTGGAGGTTAAGCTGAGCACTTCTTTGGGTAATTGGGGTCATCTTCCAGTGGGCAGTACTTGAACTGAGACAATTCTGATTTTAATTTTTTTTTCTAAGGATATCTTGAGAGATGGCAGTGAAAAAGTCAGAATAGAATGCTCTATTTTTAAGAAGGATTTATGAATGTTTTAAAAAATTCTTTGTCCCACATATATCTAATTTTTTTATATGTACAGAATTGTTCATTTCAGAACTTTTTAGGAAGTACTTTTAAATGTTTCTGATATAGTTCTTAGAAGTAAGATTATTCATTCATTCACTCCATTCCTTTTGATTTTCTTTGATATTGGTACATGTGAGGCGAGCAGAAAAAATAAAATCTGCCTTCTAAAAACACTTTGTAGGGCTGGGCGTGGTGGCTCACTCCTGTAATCCAAGCACTTTGGGAGGCTAAGGTGGGCAGATCACAAGGTCAAGAGATCAAGACCATCCTGGCCAACATGGTGAAACCTTGTCTCTACTAAAAATACAAAAATTAGCTAGGCATGATGGTGAGTGCCACTCGTCCCAGCTACTCAGGAGGCCGAGGCAGGAGAATTGCTTGAACCTGGGAGGAAGAGGTTGCAGTGAGCCGAGATATTTTGCATCTTCTCTTTTATTGCAGGATTTTTAAGAACTTACTTTTGAAATGCTGCAGAGCTGTGGTGCTGCAGAAAATGGATATTCAGCATAGTGAGACTTAACTTTCAATATGAATTTGATTGAAATCAGATGGGAAAACATTCTGGATCATTCTTCCTTCTCCTCTTGTCTGCTGGATATTATCTCTATAAATAAAAATAACCCCTCCAAAATGATAATTTGCATAGTGATTTTCTTATTGCTTTTTGTAGAAGAAAAAAACATAACAAGAAAATGACCATGGAAAGTAACAACAACTGAAAACGGATAAAATGAAGATCTGTGAAAGAGGACAAGAGTGCAAAACCAAAAGTATACAAGGAGTGTTTATGCAGTAACCACTTTAGAATGCCTTTCCTCATGTTTGAAGACTTCTAAACTAGGGCAGGGACAGATCCCAGCAACTACTGGAAGCATAATAAAAGGAGAAAAATGAGGCATTTTCTTCTCTCATATACAGATTATATGTAATTAGGATGCTAAGGATAATTTTGTAACATAAAAACGGAGATGCTAAGGAGAATGGTTTCACCCTAGTTTATCGAAGGAGGGTATACTATGGTCTATCAAAGAATGAAAATTGTCCTCTGCTAATAAAGTCTCAAATCAGGGCAATTGGATTTCTTTCTTTCTTTTTTTTTTATTATACTTTAAGTTTTAGGGTACATGTGCACAACGTGAAGGTTTGTTACGTATGTATACATGTTCCATGTTGGTGTGCTGCACCCATTAACTCATCATTTACATTAGGTATATCTCCTAATGCTATCCCTCCCCACTCACCCAGCCCCACAACAGGTCCTGGTGTGTGATGTTCCCCTTCCTGTGTCCATGTGTTCAATTCCCACCTATGAGTTGAGTTAGAGTTACTAGTCTCAAATAAATGCTTGGTAATGCCATACAATCTAAACATGTTGTCATTGTCAACTCACTATCTCACATTCTGCAGTGATACCCTTCTATATTCTGAAATTCCTTCCCCATTCTCAGCAGATAGCCTCAGATCATATATCATACACACAATTGAACATATCACATAGAAATTTCATCAGCTCACTGCCTCCAATCCAATGAACCTAACATCTACTAACATCAACACCATTCAGGAAACCATGACCTCACCAGATGAACTAAATCAGGCACCAGGGAAAAATACCAGTGAAACAGAGACATGTGACCTTTCAGACAGATAATTCAAAATAGCTGTGTTGAGGAAACTCAAATTCAAGATGATACAGAGAAGGAATTCAGAATTAGATAAATTTAACAAAGAGATTGAAATAATTAAGAATCAAGCAGAAATTCTGGAGCTGAAAAACGCAACTGGCATATTGAGAAATGCACCAGAGTCTCTTAATAGCAGAACTGATCAAGCAGAAGAATGCATTAGTGAGGTTGAAGACAGACTATTGGAAATGCACAGTCAGAAGAGAAAAAAGAAAAAACAATGAAGCACGCCTACAGGATCTGAAAAATAGCCCCCAAAGGGCAAATCTAAGAGTTACTGGCCTTAAAGAGGGGGTAGAGAAAGAGCTCAACACCCAAGTACAAAAAGGTTATAGAAGACCAAGTAGATTTAATCCAAAGAAGACTACCTTGAATCGTTTAATAATTAAACTCCCAAAGGTCAAGGATAAAGAAAGGATACTAAAAGAACCAAGAGAAAAGAAACAAGTAACATACACTAGAGCTCCAGTACACCTGGTAGCAGACTTTTCAGTGGAAACCTTACACACCAGGAGAGTGACATGGCATATTTAAAGTGCTAAAGGGTAGAAAAAAAGCCTTTTACCCTGGAATATATCTGACAAAAATATCTCTCAAACATGAAGGAGAAAATAAAGACTTTCCCAAACAAAAACCGAAGGATTTCATTAATACCAGATCTGTCCTATAAGAAATGCTAAAGGGAGTACTTCAATCAGAAAGAAAAAGCCATTAATGAGTAATAAATAATCACCTGAGGTACAAAACTCGTAAGTATACAGAAAAACACAGAATATTCTAACATTGTAACTGTGGTGTGTCAACTACTCTTATCCTAAGTAGAATGACTAAATGATGAATGAATCAAAAATAATAATGACAACAAATTTTCAAGACATAGTCAGTACAATAAGACATAAATAGAAACAACAAAAAGTTAAAAAGTAGGGGGACCAAGTTATGGCATAGAGTTTTTATTAGTTTTCTTTTTGCTTGTTTATTTATGCAAGTAGTGTTAAGTTGTTAACAGGTTAAAATAATGGGTTAAAAGATAGTATTTGAAAGCCTTATGGTAACTTCAAACCAAAAAACATACAATGGCTACGCAAAAAAATAAAAAGCAAGAAACTCTCATATCACCAGAGAAAATCACCTTCACTAGAGGAAGACAGGAAGGCAAGAAAGAAAAGACCACAAAGCAACCAGAAAACAAATAACAAAATGGCAAGTGTAAGTCCTTACTTGTCGATAATAACACTGAAGTAAATGGACCAAATTCTCCAATCAAAAGACATAGACTGGCTGAGTGGCTGAAAAAACAATACTCATTGACCTTTTGCCTATGAGAAACACATTCAACCTATAAAGACACCCATAGGCTAAAAATAAAGGGCTAGAAAAAGATATTCCATTCCAATGGAAACCAAAAAAGAGCAGGATCACTATACTTATATAAGACAAAATAGATTTCAAGACATAAACTGTAAGACGAGATAAAGAAGTTCACTACATAATGACACAAGGGTCAATTTAGCAAGAGGATATGACAATTTTAAACATATATGTACCCAGATATATTAAGGAAATATTACTAGAGCTAAAGAGAGAAACAGGCCCCAATACCATAATAGCTGGAGACTTCAACAACTTACTTTCAGCATTGAACAGATCTTCCAGACCGAAAATCAACAAAGAAACAGACTTAATCTGCACTATAGACTAAATGGATATAATAGATATTTATAGAACATTTGATCCAAGAGCTTCAGAATACTCCTTTTCCTCAGCACATGGATCGTTCTCAAGGATAGACCATATATTAACTCACAAAACAAATCTTAAAACATTCAAAAAAGTTTGCATTATCAAGTATCTCCTCTGACCACAATGGAATAAAAATTAATAACAAGAGTAATTTTGGAAACTATAATAAATCGAAATTAAACAATGTGCACCTGAATGGCCAGTGGGTCAATGAAGACATTGAGAAGGAAATAGAAAAATTTTGTGAAACAAATGATAATGGAAACACAACATCCCAAAATCTGTGGGATACAGCAAAAGCGGTACTCAGAGCAAAGTTTTTAGCTTTAAGTGCCTAAATCAAAAAAAGAGGAAAAACTTCAAATGAACAATCTAACAATCCATCTTAAAGAATTAGAAAAGCAAAAGCAACCCAAACCCAAAATTAATAGAAGGAAAAAAATAATGAAGATCAGAGCAGAAATAAATGTTGAAATAAAAAAATACAAAAGATAAGTGAAACAAAGTCAGGTTTTTGAAAAGTTAAGCAAAATTGACAAAACTTTAGCCAGACTAACTTTGGAAAAAACAGAGTAGATCCAAATAAAATCAGAAATGAAGAAGGAGACATTACAACTGCTACTGCAGAAATTCAAAGAGCCATTACTGGCTACTATAAGCAACTGTAGGCCAATAAATTGGAAAATCTAGAAGAAATGGACAAATTTCTAGTCATACAACCTACTAAGATTGAGCTGGGAAAAAATTCAAAACCTGAACAGACTGATAACAAGTAATGAGATTGAAGCCATAATAAAAAGTCTCCCAGTAAAAAAAAGCCCAGGACCCAATGGCTTCACTGCTTAATTATATCAAACATTTAAAGAACTACTATCAATTCTACTCAAGCTATTCTGAAGAATAGAGGAGGAAAGAATACTTCTAAACTTATTCTATGAGGCCAGTATTACCCTGATACCAAAATCGGACAAAGACAAATCAAAAAGAACTACAGGCCAATATATCTGATGAATATTGATGCAACAATCCTCAACAAGATACTGGCAAACTGAATTCAACAATAGATTAGAAAGATCACTCATTATAACCAAGTGTGATTTATCCCTGAGATGTGAGGATGGCTCAACATATGCAAATCTATCAATGTGACACATCATATTAACAGAATGGAAGATAAAAAACATATGATTATTTCAATTTTTGCTGAAAAAGCATTTGATAAAATTCAACATCCCTTTATGATAAAAACCCCCAAAAAACTAGGGATAGAAGGAACATAACTCAGCATAATAAAAGCCATATATGACAGACCCAGAGCTAGTATCATAGTGAATGAGGAAAAACTCAAAACCTTTCCTCTAAGATCTGGAACATGACAAGGATGTCCACTGTCACCACTGTTATTCAATACTGTATTGGAAGTCCTAGCTAGAGCAATCAGATAAGAGGAAGATATAAAGGGCATCCAAATTGGAAAGGAAGAAGTCAAATTATCCTTGTTTGTAGATACTATGATCTTATATTTGGAAAAACCTAAAGACTGCACAAGAAAACTATTAGAACTGATAAGCAAATTCAGTAAAGTTGCAGGATACAAAATCAGCATTCAAAATCAGTAGCATTTCTATATGCCAACAGTGAACAATGTGAAAAAGAAAAAAAAGTAATCCCATTTACAATAGCCACACATAAAATTAATTACCTGGGAATTAACCAAAGAAGTAAAAGATCTCTATAATAAAAACTATAAAACATTGATGAAAGAAATTAACAAGGACACAAAGAAATGGAAATATATTCCATGTTCATGGATTGGAAGACATAATATTTTTAAATTGCCCATACTACACAAAGCAATCTACAGATTCAATGCAATCTCTATGAAAACACCAATGATATTCTTCACAGAAACAGAACAATCTTAAAATTTATATGGAACCACATAAGACCCAGAATGGCCAAACCTATCCTAAGCAAAAAGAACAAAACTGGAAGAATCACATTACCTGATTTCAAATTATACTACAGAGCTGTAGTAGCCAAAACAGTGTGATATTGGCATAAAAACAGATGTATAGATAAATAGAACATAATGGAGAACCCAGAAACTAATCCACTCACCTAGAGTGAACTCATTTTTTGACAAAGTTACCAAGAACATACACTGGGCAAAAGACAGTCTCTAAAACAAGTGATGTTGGGAAAATTTGATATCCACATGCAGAAAAATGAAATTATACCACCATCTCTTGCAATATGTGAAAATCAAATCAAAATAACAAATCTAAGACCTCAAACTATGAAAACACTACAAGAAAACACTGAGGAAAATCTCCAGGACATTAATCCGGGCAAAAATTTATTGAGCAATACCCCACAAGCACAGGCAACCAAAACAAACAAACAAAAATGGGCAAATGGGATCACATCAAGTTAAAAAGCTTCTACAAAGCAAAGGATACAATCAACAGAGTAAAGAGACAACTCACACAATGGGAGAAAATATTTGCAAACTACCCATGGGGATTAAACCAGAATATATAAGGAGCTCAAACAACTCTGTGGGAAAAAAAATCTAATAATCTGATAAAAAAAGGGGCAAAAGGTTTCAAAAGATATTTCTCAAAACGACATACAAATGGCAAACAGGCACATGAAAAGGTGCTTAACATCATTGATCAGAAAAATGCAAATCAAAAATACAATGAAATATCATCTCACCTCAGTTAAAATGGCTTATATCCAAAGACAGGCAATAACAAATGCTGGTGAGGATGCAGAGAAAAGGGAACCCTTGTATGCTGTTAGTGGGAATGTATATTAGTACAACCACTATGGAGGATAGTTTAGAGGTTCCTTAAAAACTAAAAATTGAGCTACCATATAATCTACCAATCCCCTGATGGGTATATACACAAAAGAAAGGAAATCAGTATATCAGAGATATCTGCACTCCTATGTTTGTTGCAGCACTGTCACAGCTAAGATTTGAAAGCAACCTAAGGGTCCATCAGCAAATGAATGGATAAAAAATGTGGTACATATACACGGTGAGTGTACATACACACTATTCAGCCATAAAAAAGAATGGAATCCAGTCATTTGCAACAATATGGATGGAACTGGAGATCATTATGTTAAGTGAAATAAGCCAGGCACAGAAAGACAAACCACATATTCTTACTTACTTCTGGGATCTAATAATCAAAACAATTGAATTCATGAACACGAGAGTAGAAGGATGGTTACTGGGGGCTAGTAAGGGTGGGTTGGGGGGCTTGGAGGGAGGTGGGGATGGTTAATGGATACCAAAAAGTAGAATGAATAAGACCTACTATTTGATAGCACAATAGGTTGACTATTATCAATAACTTAATTATACATTTAAAAATAACTAAGAGTGTAATCGGATTATAACTCAAAGGATAAATGCTTGAGAAGATGAATACCCCATTTTCTATGATGTGCTTATTTCATATTGCATTCCTTTATTAGAACATGTCACTTAACTTGTAAATTATATACATTTACTATGTACCCACAAAAATTAAAAATATTTTAAAAAGAAATCATTAAAAACCCAGCAAACTTACCTATATCTGTACTCATCTTTTTCCTCTTTCCTATTTCATCAGAGAAGTCATAACATCTACATCTAGTTTTTCCCAGTATACGAGGAATGTGCCTCAACACAATAAAGGCTTTATATGACAAACTCACAGCAAACATTATTCAACAGGAAAAACTTGACAGCTTTTTTATTTAAAATGAGGAACGACATAAAGATGGCTTCTCTTACCACTTCTATTGAGCATAGTACTGTAAGTCCTAGGCAGAGCTATTAGGCAAGAAAAAAAATAAAAGGTATTGGAATTAGAAATAAATTGTGTTTTTCAGATAACATGATCTTATATTAAAAAAAAAAAACTCGAGAGACTCCACCCAAAAACTGTTAGAATAAATTCAGTAAAGTTGCAGGATACAAAATCAGTATACAAAAATGTAAGTAGCATCTCCATACACTGACAATCTGAAAAAGAAATTGAGAATACAATCTCATTTTTAATAGCCACAAAAATAATAAAATACTTAGGAATAAATTTAAACAAGAAGGTAAAAGGCCTATATACTGAAAACTGTAAAATACTGATGAAAGAAATTGAAGACACAAAGATTTCCCATGTTTATGGACTGAAAGAATACTATTTAAATATCCATACTACAAAAGTGATCTATAGATTTAATGCAATACCTAGTAATAATTAGCTTAACTTAGCCATTCTACAATGTATACGTATTTCAAAACATCATTTTGTACGTGATAAATATGTATTTTATTTCTATTAAAAATAAATAAATAGAAAAAAGTAAATGTAGTTCTTCCACTGATGCTTTTGTTCGGACTCTTCCTGGTTTTTCAGGAACTGCATCCTACTGTCCTTTCTTTGTGATATTGATTCTTCCTAGAACACGTTCAAGTCTCACAGATGAACCTTCCTTCGAACCCTCCTCTTATTGCCCCTTTTATCTTCTCCCCTTCACAGACTCTTTTCTGGCCCATTTTCTTATTTTCTACTCATTCCTCAATGTACACCCCACCCTCCAATCGATCCACCAAAGCAGTTCTTTCAAAGGTTACAGATGACCTCCATAACTTTAAGGACCAGTTTAAGAATGTTTCCAAATCCATTCCACTTGGCTCCTTCCACTGACCCCTAGTCCTGGCCATCATCATCGCTTGCTGGAATTATTTTAAGAGCCTATCAACTGGTCTTTTTCAGTCTGACAAACTCTCCATCACAATTCATTTCTGGAATTACAGTAGGTATAATCTTTTCAAGACAGAAACAAAAACATTCCTTACCCGCCCATTGATCCCAGGACAAAGACCCAAATTCTTAGCAAGGACAAAATGGTTTGTTGGTATGGTCCACTGACTGCCTCTCCAGACTTGTACCAGAAGTTTTTTCGTTTTTGGCTTTTTAAAAAATCTCTTTTCTCCAGCCCATCTGGTCGTTTTTCAGTTTCTCCTGCTACAGAGGCTTAATATGTTTGCCTCAAACTTCCTGCTCACCAGCCCTTTTCTCATTAATTCCTACCTATCCTTCAGATTTCGCCTCTAGTCACTTACTACCGCAATCGAGATCAGCTTTCGTGTAATATGTCCTCACAGAATCATGTTCTTTTTTTCGGACAATCCCAGTTTGTAATTATTAGTGAGGTTTTTAAAATATTCATCTTCCTCAGTCTCCCCGTAAGCTTCATGAAAGTATAGATTGGGCTTCTTTTTACTCACAATTGTGTCTCCACCATGTATTCCTATATCCTATGCCTTAATTTATCAATTTTAAAAAAATAGAACTCTAAGATACTCATTATCTTCTTTTATTCTCCCATTTTAAAGTTGGATCTCTGGTTGAATCCACCATGGAGGGGCCAGAGGATAGAGAGTAGGTTAAAAGAGATAAAGTAATATGGAGCTTATAACCTGTTTTCAAGTTTTCTGGGTTGTACTTGGGCTGAGATTAGTGGTCTCTGACTCCTCTGTATTGTGCTGAGAACCTAAGAATCTATGACTTTCAGGGGGATGAGTTATAGAACAATTACACTGGTCACTCTTTCATGCAATTTCTCCATTGAGTAACCTATGCCACAATATTCAGACTCCCCATCCTTGACTGCAATGTCTTTTGGAACTGTAGTTTATATACCCAATGGAGAAGCAGCCCTCCATTGCCAGCTGCTAATCTTTGTTTACCTTGCCTCATACGTTATCCCTTCCTTCCCATTGTGCTCCATGTCCTTTCTTCCATAAGACAGTACCCTTCTGGTGTAAATAATTCTAGAGAGGTTAGGTGTGATAAGATCATGCTTTTTATTTCTTACAACTGGACTTCTCCATGGACCCATTTAACATTATACATGAGGGAAAGAAATACACACACACACAAAATAAAAAATTTTTAAATATAATTTCCAATGTATTTTTCTGGGTAGATTTAGATTTAGATTTACGTGTATTTATGTATAGCTCTCTAAATGTGCTTTGTTGCTCTTCCGTATAAATTATTTGTATATCAGGTTTCTACAACACATACCCTGCCTTACAGCAAACACATAAATATTGATTGACATCTCTAGAAAACTTTTATCACTGTCAGCAACAGATTTAGGTTTCCCTGAATACAGAAACATCACTTAAACCAAATTTTTGCTTTGCAATCTATACTAATATATACAGCATATGCCATTATTTTGTATACCCAAAGAGATGCTCAGAAGGTTGTATTCATAAAGTGAGTTAGTATAAAACAAGAAATTCTGCCTCCTACAAAACAATTTATCTTTCCTCTTTTCTCACTCTTCAGTTGAGGAGATGACTATGAACTTCTGAAAGCTTGTTAATGTATTACTTATGAAAGAAGCTTTAAAAAAGTTGCTTGATGTATCTTTTGGAGTCGGGAAGTGCATGTCCTTATATCAAAGAAATAAAGCAGTGAATAGAAATCTTGTCCACAAGCACAAGGAGATATGTCATTATCGATTTAAAGATTCCATTTTCCTGGAAAATTACAAATGTACCTTTCCCAAATTGCTGATCCAATGATGCATTAGATAAAAACTATTTCTATTTGATCATAAATTCAAGTATTCAGTATAATGTAGAAACTCAAAAGGTATTACTCTACTAAGTTACTGTTTATTGTGTGATATATATGCACTGAGAATAATTATAAATAAAAGTTCTGTATATAAATAAAATTTTCTAGACTACTGAATTTACTCCCTTTTGTAAACTTCTTCAAAACAGTGAATTTTAAAAGCTGGTCAAGCAGAAGTTAATTTTTGGTCAAACTTATAGAAAAGTATTTTTCTGAACCAATGATATTATGCTTATGGAAATAAAAGGTTTTTTTTTTTTCTTTTTTTTTTAGACAGAGTCTCGCTCTGTCACCTGCAAGCTCCATCTCTCGGGTTCATGCCATTCTCCTGCCTCAGCCTCCTGAATAGCTGGGACTACAGGCGCCCACCACCACGCCCGGCTAATTTTTTGTATTTTTAGTAGAGACAGGATTTCATCATGTTAGCCAGGATGGTCTCAATCTCCTGACCTCGTGATCTGCCCACCTCTGCCTCCCAAAGTGCTGGGATTGCAAGTGTTAGCCACTGCGCCCGGCCGGAAATAAAAGGTTTTACCTAGTGGTATAAAAACATGCAGGTGAGGTTAAATGCTTTATAGCATCTTTTTACACTGGCTCACCTATCTTGGCTGCCTGGTTGCACAAGTATCCTTTTGAGTCATCCAGTGGGGCAGTATTGTCAACCACCTTAATATTTCCCAATATCAGAGAAATTTCTTCCCTAATAGATGTTCTAACAATTCCCTCAAAACTTAGCTCTTCTTTTATAATGCAGTTACACTATCTAATAAAGCTTGATCAATACTATTTCTTCAATTACTAAAGTGTTCAGATATAAAGTTTAATATTACAGTGAAAACCATATACCCAACATCGAGATTCTAAAGTGAACATTATCTATTATAGTTTATTTATTACATATCTGTATGTATCCTGCTATCAATACATAAATCCACCTAACTTTTGAGGTTTCAAAGTAGAAGGATTGGTATAGTTACTCCATAATACTTTGATGTGCATACATGAAGTCCCATCTTCGTTTTTTCTTTTCAGATACATTTTACATACAGTGAGATGAATGTTTTTAAAATGTACCATTCTATAAGTTTTGGAAAGAGAATTTATCTGCCTTTTATCCCTCTTAAGATAAAGAATGGCCTAGAAAGTTTCATGCCCCTTCTCAGTCAATCCTAATTCTCAGAGACAAGTTCTATCCTAGTTTTCAACAATTATTAGTTTTGCCTGTCCTAGAAATTTACATAAATCGAATCACACAGGATATAATAGTCCCCTATTATCCTTGGGAGATACATTCCAAGACCTCCAGTGACTGCTTCAAACCACAAATAGCACCAAACCACATATATGCTATGTTTTTCCATCTGACAACCTAGACAGGTACTAAGTGGTTAACAGATGGAGGACATGTACAATGTGGGTATACTGGACAAAGGGACGGATTCATGTCCCATGTGGGAGAAAGTGGAGTGGCAGGACATTTCAACATGCTACTCAGAACAGAACACTATGAAAAGTGTTTATTTCTGTAACTTTTTATTATTTTTAGATTGTGGTTGACCACAGGTAACAAACTACAGAAAGCAAAGCCATGAATAAGGAGAGGCTTCTGTATGCTCTTTTGTGTAATGCCTCTCTACTCAACATACTATTTTTGAGATTCATCCATATAGTTGTACAAGTCAATAGTTACTTTCTTTTATTGCTAAGTAGTAGCTCATTGAATGAACATATCGGTTTATCTATCGCCTACTGATATACACTTGGACTCTTTCCAGTATTTGGCTCTATGATAAAGTACCATAAATGTTCCTATAGAAGTTGTTTTTCTTTCAATTATTCTAGTAAGTATGCAGTAGTATCTCATTGTGATTTTAATTTTCTCCGATGTGAACTAATGTTGAACTTCTGTTCATGTACATACTTTTACTGAAGTGCTTTTCTAAAATGTTGCCAGTTTTTTGTTTTTGATATTGAATTGTAAGAGTTCTTTACATAACTTGCATACCAGTACATTTAGATATATGTTGCATAAATATACTCTCCCAGTCTGTGGCCTGCCTATATATTTTCTTAATGATGAATTTTGATGATCAGAAATTTTACATTTTGACAAGTTCCATTTATCATTTTTTATTGTGCTTCTAATGTCACATTTGCAAATTTTTGGATGTACCCTAGATCACAAAGATATTCTCTTATGGTTTCTTCTAAGAAAATTATACAGCCAGGCGCGGTGGCTCACGCCTGTAATCCCAGCACTTTGGGAAGCTGAGGAGGGTGGATCACAAGGTCAGGAGATCGAGACCATCCTGGCTAACATGGTGAAACCCTGTCTCCACTAAAAATACAAAAAATTAGCCGGGAGTGGTGGCGGGCGCCTGTAGTCCCAGCTACTCGGGAGGCTGGGGCAGGAGAATGGCATGAGCCTGGGAGGTGGAGCTTGCAGTGAGTTGAGATCACACCACTGCACTCCAGCCTGGGCAACAGAGCGAGACTCCGTCTCAGAAAAAGAAAATTATACACTTAGAGCTAAGATCCATTATCAGTTAATTTTTATATAAGGTATGAGATTTATATTCAGGTTGATTTTCTTGCACATGGGTATCTAATTGTTCCAACACCGTGTGCTGAAAAAAACACATTCTTTCTCCACTGACTTTCTTCTGTAACTTTGTTAAAAATTGATCATATTTGTAAGGGTCTATTTTTGGACTCTCCATTGTTCCAAGATTTATGTGTCTGCATTTTTATATCATCATGACTTGAGTGTTATAGGTTTATGGTAAGTCTTAAAAAGAAAACACCGTCATTCCTACAACTCTCTTCTTTTTCAATATTGATTTAGCTATTTTAGTTTCTTTGCCCTTCCATTTAAACATTAGAATCAGCTTATTTGTAGCTACAAAAAAATCCTATTGGGATTTCAATTAGAATTGCATTAAATATATAGTTAATTTGCAGAGAATTAACAGATTTAAATGCTGAGTCATCCAATCTATAAACTCAGTGTTAGTCACCATTTATTTCAGTCTACTTTGAGTTTTCAGCATATACATCTTGTAATTTTTGTATTTTGTACTTGTTTTATGTATCTCTACATATTATATATCAGAGACTATTGTAGATGGTATTGTTTTTAACTTTAATTTATAATTGTTCACAACTAATGCATAGAAATATGATTGTTTTGTATGTTGACCTTGCATCGTTTGACCTTGCTAAATCACTTGTAAGTTCTAGGAGATTCTTTACAGACTATCACAGTCTAACATAGGCTATCATATAATCTACAAATCAGAGCATTGTTTATTTCTTCCTTTACATTCCATATGCCTTTTGCTTCCATTTATTGCTTTATTGTGCTGGCTAAGGCTTCCAGTACCATGTTGAATAGAAGTGGAAAGAGTGGTCATTCTTGCCTTGTACCTGATTTTATGGGTAAATTAGTCTGCCACCATCAAATATTATGTTAGATGTAGGATTTTTATTATGCTTTTTATCAGTTTGAGGAATTTCCCTTCTCAGTTTGTTGAGTTTTTACCATAAATATTTAAATATTTCTCTACCTCTAGTAATAAGTCTATCCTTCTTTAGACTATTAAGATGTACATTAATTGAAATTTGAATATTGAGCCAGTTTTGCATTCCTGGAATAAATATCAAAAATTTTTTTTTAGATTTTATTACTAGATTATATTTGCTAAAATTTTGTGGAGGATTTTTGTAACTATGTGTATGAGAAATACTGGATTGTTGTTTTCATTTTATTTTACTTTCTCTGTTTTTGGTATTAGAGTAATGATGGCTTCATAAAATTGGTTGGCAGAATGCTCTTCTGTGTTCTGCAAAAGTCTGTGTAGAGTTGAAATTGTTTAAATGTTGGTAAAATGTACCAGTGAAACCATCTAGGCCTGGTGGTTTCTTTTGTGAAAGGATTTTGACTTCTAATTGACTTCTGACTTCTTTTGCCCTGATTTAAATAGCTATAGGATTACACAGATCATCTACTTAGTTTTGGAAGTTTGCAGTTATCAAGGAATTGGTCTAACTTTTTTTTTCTTTTTTTTTTTTTCTTTTTTTTTTGAGACAGAGTCTCGCTCTGTGGCCGAGGCTGGAGTGCAGTGGCATGATTTCAGTTCACTGCAATCTCTGCCTCCCAGGTTCAGGTGATTCTCCTGCCTCAGCCTCCTGAGTAGCTGGGACTACAGGTGCACGCCACCACACCCAGCTAATTTTTGTATTTTTACTAGAGACGGGTTTTCACCATGTTGGCTAGACTAGCCTTGAACTCCTGACCTCAGGTGATCCACCCACCTCAGCCTCCCAAAAAGCTGGGATTACAAGCATGAGCCACCATGCCCAGCCAAGGAATTGGTCTAATTTATTTAAGTTTCAGATTTATGTGTGTAGAATATTTCTTAGTATTTCTTTATCCATCAACTCTCTATGGAAAGTGTAGTTATATCTCTTATTTCTTTTCTGATAGTAGAAATTTGTATCTGGTCTCCTTTTCTTGTCAGTTTTCTAAGAAGTTTATTAATTTTATTAATTTTTTGAAAGAACCAGCTTTGGTTTGACTGATTCTAATGTTTTTCTGTTTTTCACTTCATGATCTCTGGTCTTAGATTTATTCCCTTCCTGCTGCTTGCTTTGAATTTACTTTGCATTTTACCTTGAGTCTTGAGGGGAAACCTTAAATATTTTCATATGGCTTGTAGGCTAATTTCTTTTTATTTTAAAAATTGTTAAACAAAATACAAAGAGTATGGAATAAGACTTTATATGGCTAAAAAAGCACACAAAAAAATTGCTATGTGGCCCTTTGTAGAAAACATATACCAAACCCTGCATCAAATTTTTGATTTGAAACTTACCTTCCTAATATAACATTTAGTGCTATGAGTTTTCCTCTCAGCACTGATTTAGCAGCACTTTATAGATTTTTATGTTGAATTTTCATTTTTATTGAATTCAATACAAATCACAATTCACTGACAGGTCTTCTTTTGCCCATAGACTATGTGGAAAAACTTTGTTTAAATTAAAAGTAAAGAGATTTTCTGGTTATCTTTTTGGTGCTAATGTCTATTTAATTCTATCACAGAAAAACATACTTGCATAATTTCTATGCTTTTACATTTTTAGGTTAGTTTTATGACTCAAGATATACCTTGATGAATGCTTTGCATGCAGTTTTAAAGAGTATGCATTCTGCTGAAGTTGTGTGGGGTATTTTCTAAATATCTATTTAATCCAATTGGTAGATGGTGTTATTAGTTATTATATATCCTTGCTAATTTTCTGTCTATTAGTTCCATAGATTACTGAGAGGTAATTCAAGTCTTCACTTATAATCATGCATTTGTGACTTCTACTGTTAGTTCCATCCATTTTTTTTTACACATCTGTACTTCATGTATTATGAAGATCTTTTATTTGGTATATAATCATTTAGGATTGTTATGTCTTCTTGATGGATTGACATGTTTTTTCCTAATAATTATCTTTGCTCTGAAGACTAGTCTGATATTAATAAAAACTGAAGTTTTCTTTTGATTAGTATTTAATATGGGTTTTTCTCAATGCTTTTAACCTATCTATAAAATTATATGCAAAGTGTTGCATGAGTGACAAGGTTTTGTCCCATAGTCTCTGAAAATCCCGTAAGTGTAAGATTGGGATGTTTAACTCCCTTTTTGGATACTGAAAATCATGGTGGGTACATTGATGGAGGATACATGGTGGAGACTCTGAATTTTGCCTTCCTCTGAAGAATAATTCTCATTTTACTAAGCAATTAACTTGGCTGGATTCAAACTTCAAATTCAGGCTTCTCTGTTTATATCTATGACAGTGATTCCAATAAAGCAAATAGAATCTCTGCTCAACCTCTTCAGCTTCAAGTTTCTGAGTTTTCAGCAGACCTTGCTATTTCTTCCTGCAATCGCATAGTTTAACAATTAGCCAAGAATTTTGGTGACTTTTACATGCAGATTTTGGAGCTCCTACCTATATGATCTCTTCCAAGATTCTCTGCCCCTTAATTTTTATCTGCTTTGCCAGTCTCAAATCTATCTTCTACTGACAAAAAGTCAGTAGGCATGTCAATCCATCAAGAAGACATAAGAATCCTAAATGATTATATACCAAATAAAAGATACATTATTTTCAGTTTTCTGATGCCCTGAGCCATGGGGACTTTAGGGAATGCACCAGACAAAAATGCTTTAAATTTACACATATAACTAAGGTCTTGTCTTTCCTGTTTTTCAAATGAAGAATCCCCTACAGTTTCTGCCAGATTTTAACCACTAGCTAGCACATTCATATAGTTTGGTGATTTTACATATATATCCTAGATTTTATATATGGTATCTTAGTTTTTGTTGTATGTGCTAGAGGTTTAGTCTGACCATGCCACATTGCTGTTACTGGAATCTGTAAGCTCCCTGTACCATTTATTCTGTGTGTGTTGATATCACATATTATAATCAGTGACCATCAGGGAAAGCTGTCATTCAGGCTTTGGATCTGCCTCTTGTTGTTTTATGCACAGTTTCACTCTAGAGGAAGATATTTACGATGGAAGCAGCTAGCCAGCAGTCACCAGGAATACTGAGACTCCTTCACTAAGTCAAGAGGAGCCAGCCCTTTAGTCTGATTCACAGGTCAAAGTGTTAACATAGCTGGACAGAACATACTCCTGATTACCTAAAGGAAGAACATAAGAGCATTTCCTTTTGGGCTTATGCAGAATCTTGACCCTATTCCGGAAATCTCCTGATAATATTTCTATGTGAAATTAGATTAAAGATATCCACATTCAAAACTTTCATCATCTGTTGGTTTCCTGTTCTCCTCTTTTCTGGAGACACTGAAATTCTTCCATATTAGCAAAGGAAGATAGTAAATAACAGAAATATAATGGCTTGATACTTAAAATGTGTTATGTGGATCAGCAGTGTTAGCATCATCTGGCAACTCTTTAGAAATGCAGAAACTCAGGCTTTATAAATCCACTGAGTCAGAATGTGATTTTAATGAGATTCACCAGATGATTCTTAGGCATATTAAAGTCTGAGAAACACTAAGCTAAAACACAGGCTGCTTGGAGAAGAGCTTCTTAAATTATCAAAGGATATTATTTGTTATTCATGACAATCATAGACTAATACCAATAATATACAATAGGAATCAGTGTAAAATATATAATATCTATTTTATTAGATTCAATAAACAGAATCATTATAAAAATCAGATCATACATTAAAAACGAAAAGAATCATAAAAACTATTCACTGAAATAATGCCTTTTAGATTATTAATATTCACATATAAAACACTAAACATCTGTTGACTTTATAATTCACTACCTACTCTTTCAAGTTATTTTGTTTGAATTTATTTTATAATGCTTTGTATAAAAATTCCACCTAGGTTTTGGTGATTTCATTGCTTTATTAGCCAGTCAATCTCGCAAATAATACATTGTAGTTTTCTCATTTCAAATATATTTCCAAAATGGAATTAAATGTATGAAATCTTTTTGTCTATGTCTTCAGAATCACTTCCATTTTTACTCCTTGCCTTATTACTATTGCTACATGCAGAAAGGGATATCTGTGCTTGACAGAGATTCCAGTGAAGTTTGCTTTGCCATGTACAAATTGTTCAAAATAAATAATTCAAAACTTCCTTCCTTAGTTACTAGTTGCAAACAATAAATTTGGAAAAATATCTGATTATTCAAAAATCAAAATGGTAATGAAATATTAAGTTATCAAAATGTTTACTTTTTTTCATATTCGTGTACCTTTTGAATGCAAGATGACAGACTAACCTTAAAACATCACATCTCAGAACACTGTCTTACAAGACATAGTAGTATGCAGTTTGTACCATATGAAAACCATACCATGAATTCAACAACTGAACTGGTATAGATCCTGTTCAGAAGGAGACATCCACCAGCCATTCTCTTGGCTGTCACAATAATGTCTAATTACTATAAAAATATGCAAATGCTTACTCTCAAGTATAGTATTTATCTTTTTGCAGATCTGTAACAGGGTTGGTTGTATTCATCAATCCACATACCATACTCTAAGCAGCATTGTTCTCAAGTACTCAAATTAAATTCTGACCCAGTATACCAAGAAAATGGGCATTCCTCACTTTCATATCCACTGTTTTTCATGTAACAATGCTGAGTAATAAACTAGATGAGGCAATGTAGATACAGCAGCTTTGTGATTTATGTCTATAGCTGCCTAACTAGAGTCCACTTGAGAAATGACAGGTTAGTACTCCAAAACTTCAAGACATACAGATTTGGATTTGCAAATTAAATTTAGATCATAAGTTCCCTTCTCCTAAGTTTCTCCTCTACTCTCCCCCAATCCCTTATCGAAATCTCACTTAATATGGTTCTACAGTATTCTCCATCCTAAGGCCATATTTGACCTATACCTCTGGCTCTTTCAATTTTTATTTCATTACATTATAGAGATTAGATATTCCATTTCTATTGTGCCTCACCAATAATTTTATATGTTAAACAAATCTATGCATATTTGCATTTATTCTGCTTCTTAGATGAAGCTGGTTTTTCCTTAATATTTTTATTTGTGTGTTCATTTCTAAACACTCAGACCATCTTCAATGCTTTATTTTAATTACCATAACAAGACCAATAATTTCAGGCTTCTGTGACTTTAGATCATAGTCTGACAATAAATGGAAGACAATTCCACTGAAGGAGGGGCCTGGCAGGTAATGGCAAAGGAGGGATACTAAATGTCTACTACTTAACAAGCCACTTGAGTACAGCGTCTCACTGCCACCAGTACTCTCAGTGAGGTACTCAATTACCTTATTGACTGGAGTGTTGTCTGCTAGTTCTTCCAAAGGCTTCAAAAATCTTTGAATTGACCAAATCATAAGACATTCCCTACAGCATTCAGAATGCCAAATGCCTTGGAGAAATGGAAACAATGGCTATTTCCTGCTATATATAACATATATTGTCATCTGGCTTCCGAAGCTGCACTACCTAGTCTCAAAGAATACTTACTGAAAGAGACTTTGGACCTCCTTCTGTAATAATTTAAGGGGTGCATTAGGAAGATAAATCCAGAAAGAAAGAAATAGAACAGCATGAAAAAGAATAGATTGGAAGTAGGAATATTATGATAGGATTCTGATTAGAAGTAATGGGGGCCTGAATTAATGTAGAAGGACAAGAGAGAACAGAACAGTTTTGGGAAACATTACATAAATTGATTGAATATAGGATAATAGGGAAAGCATGGCTTTAGAGAGAGAAAAATGTTGAAAGAGTAATTTAGTATATTTTTAAGTAAATAAAATTTGAGGTGGCACTGAGATTCAAGTGGTATCCATAAATTTAGATATCTGTATAATAAAAATCCCTAAAAGATGTGAAATAATGGCAAGTAAAGGCATTCAGATAAAATTATGGGTAAATCATAAAAACAGCAATCCTAAGTAATGACTAACTAATAAGTCAAAAAATAAATGGATGTTTGTTTTCATGCCCAAAGGGTATTGAATTACATGAATTATAGCTTTAAACAATGTCTTACAATGCAGCATATGATAAAACATGGCAATAAAATATATAAAAAACAAAATTAATCAGAAAAGCAGTAAGACTGTAAGACCCCAAGAGAGCAAAATAGTCTAATAGGCAAAAAGTTGAAGCAAATAATCCATACAAAAGGAAATATAGCCAATGAACATTTGAAACATTCCATTTTACTAAAAATAAAAGAAATTCAAAGAATTAAGATTTCTATACCTAATACTCTTAAGCTTAACAAATTAGCAAAGATGTTTAAAATATTGTGATTCCTCTAAGTTGGGGAATATATGATAATGCAGACTTAGCTATTCTGGTACAATATTCCTAAAAAGCAATTTAAAAATATATACATCAAAAGACCTAAAAGTGTTTATGTCTGGAATTATACTGCTAGGCCCATCCTATGGAAACTATCAGAAATATGAATACTTAAGCATAAAGTTCATTATAACTTCATCTATAAAATCAAAAAATGTGGGGGGATCCTAAATACCCCATAATATTGCCTTGCTTATTTCTAAACACTTTTATAGTAGATAGTATCTTCCTTAATTTTGAAACATATTGGGTACATATTGTTGCATAAATAACGTAGACTTTAAATTTTATGAATGTGGAAAAATGGTTCTAATGTAATATGAAAATGGACAAGCAAAATAATGCATATGTATTATGTATAATAATTACATTTTGTTATATTATGTATAACATACACGAGAGAAATTCACTAACATGTATATGTAACACTTATATGTAGTTATTTGAAGATTTTATAACTAGCAGGAATATCATTCTTTTGTGTTTCTACATTTTCCAGTGTATATTCATGATATTGCAATAAGTAAATTTTATAGCTGAATAGTAATCATCTATGTTATGAATAGATCAGTTTGTTGATCCATTGTGGCAGCCATGGAGGTGTGCTCCTCAAGTCTACCTTCAGGAAACAAGCAAATGTGAGGAGTGTAGGGAACTGACAGCCTCAAGTTGCAATTCTTTACAAGCTGTTCAGTGTTTGAGATGAGTCATCCTTTTTCTGGGTGGCACCGGGTGATGACTGAACACAGCTTGTATTCTAGGGTTCAGCTTTTCACAGATGTGAGGCCCACATCATGTTCTTAAAGATTTTCTATCTTATTCCAGCTCTCTTGCCTTTTCATCTTTTACAGGTGTTTCCCCTAATACACTCTTGCAATACTCTGTTTTGGCATCCACTTCCAATAGGACATAAACCAACAAATCCATTCACGTGTTGATGGATATTTGAGTTGATTCCACTCTTCAGCTATTATAAATAAAATTGCTATTTGTGTACAAGTAGTTTTGTGGGGCGTGGTGGGGGGATGCTTTTATTTCACTTAGATAACTATCAAGAGCGAAACTGCTGGGTCATGGGATATGTTCATGTGTAACTATTAGAAACTGCCCAGCTGTTTTCCAGAGTATCTGTACCTTTTTCACTCCCACCAGCAATATGAAAGTTGTTGTTGTTCCACGGCCCTAACACTATTTGATACTGTAAATTAAAAACAAAAAAACATTTTAGTGGGTCTGCATAGGTCTCTCATTGTGGTCTTAATTTGTATTTTGCCGATGACTAATTATATTGAACATCTTTTCCTGTGCTGAACAACCATTTATATATCTTTCTTGGAGAACCATTTTTAAATTTCAGGCACTTTAAAAAATTTGGGCTGATGTTCTAATTATTGTATTACAGAAGTTTTTATATGTTCTAGAAAGTAGTCCTTTCCTTAAAATATGACTATTGTGAATATTTTCTCCTATTTTGTAGCTTGCCTTTTCATTTTCTTAATGGTGCCTTTTGAAAAGAAGGCTTTAACCTGATCAAGTACAATTTATAGTGTCTTTTTTCTTTTATGGTATTTTTTCATGCACAGCAATTTTCCTTTATTTTTTCAAGAATTCTTATAGTCTTATTTTTTGTATTTAAGTCTATAATCCATTTCAGATTAATGGTTGTTCGGTTTGAAGAAGTGTTGAGATTTTTCTTCTCTTACTATAGGTCGCCGGTTTACAATATTTGTTGAAAATATATGCGTTATCTATTGATTAACATGTTTGGGCATATCTTCAAGAACACATTGACCTTGTGTATGTGGCTCTATTTCTGGAAAAGCTACTGTTTTGTTGATTCTAAAGTCTACCCTTACACCAATAACACACTGTATTAATTATCATAGTCTTATATAAAGTATTGAAATCAACTTTGCTCTTCTTTGAAAAATTGTTTTAGTTATTCTAGTTCAATTTAACTTCCAAGTCTGCTTGTCACTTCTAGAATTTTTCTTTTTATGCTTTTAATCTGCTGATATTCCCTCTGTTCATTTATGAAGAGTATATGTCTCCTTAATTCTTTGAATACATTTGCAAAAAGTCAAGAAAAGACCCATAAATAACTCATCTAGTATAATAATTGAAGAGTTTAAAGCAGCTACTATATATGTCTCTTTCCATATATTCTAATAACTCAAGCTGTCATGAACTCTTTTTTTTGACATTATTCACTTTTAATTTTAAAGTTTCTATGACAAAGAGTTTCAAACAAAACAAAATTAGACAAGATAATATAATGAATCCAGACATACTCACAATACTATAATACTAAAATATATCCACAATGTGCATCCCCAATATCCATTAACCCAAGTACAATTTTGCCCTTCCCACATCCCATCCGTATTGCCATCTACATTCCACCACTATACCTCTCCTACTATCATTTGTAAGCAAAATCCTTAAGTATTTGAGTATACGTTTCTAGAAGATAAGGATTTTTTTTCAAACAAAATCACAATATTATTGTTGTACGTAAACATTTAGTAAAAATATTTCATATCATAAGTATTCAAATATTTAGCCGCCACAAATTTCTAATTGCTGATTAAATGACATAATTTTTTTATGTTGTTTGAAACAAGATCTAATTTAGGTTCATACTTTGTGATTGATTAATGTCTTTTAAATCTTTTTTTTATTATTATTATTGTCATGAACCCTTAACAGCTGACTTCTCAGCTTAGTATGACTGCCATGCTCTACTTGGACCCTGGCTCACTGTGCTGTGGTCAGAATATTATTTCCAGGAAGATAGCTGGTCTGGTAATGGAGCTTACCTTCCGTTTTCCAGCTCTCAAAGATTGCACTCTTCTACTGCCTGCTGTGCAGTGCCTGAATACAGTTGCTTCATATATTTTGTTTAGTTTTGTGATTGTTGACAAGAAGACGAACTACTCTAGCAGAGCTTTTTTCTTTAATCTGAAAATGCTAGATTAGGTTTGATGATGGCATCAGTTAATATTTCTAGGCCAGTGATATGTAATAGAACTTTCTATAATGATTAAAATGCTCTATATCTCTACTAACCAATAAGAGGCTACTAGCTGCATGCAGTAATTGACCACTTAAAATGTAGCTACTACAGTTGAGGAAGTGGATTTCTAATGTGTCATTTAATTTAGATAGTCACATGAGGCTAGTGGCTACCATCTTGGACAGTGCAGTTCTAAGTACGAGGGATAAAAGCATTTACCTTGAACCAGCATAAGTGCCTTATGTGAGTAACTTATGTTGATTTTGGTTACTTGAGTCAATTTTCTGGCTTGCTTTGTTTCTTACAGTTTGTTTGGTTCTCAAACATCTGCCCACTCCATCACCACAAATCGCTCTCTGATACGTGTGTTCTTCTTATATTTCAGTTTCAGCATTGCATCTGACATGATGCCAATCTTAACCTTCCCTCTTATTTTTTTAATGTAAGTAATATATCTATTATAAGGAGAAACTGTGTCCCAATCATCCCTAAAATTCACAATAGCACTATGTGCTGTGCCTCATTATGACTGATTGTCTATTTTTGACATTTTGACTCTTAGGGTGAAACTGAAGGTTTGTACTTACAAGAGGATCAGAATTTAGATAAACATTGATTGACATTACTTGATTTTACCAAGAAATAATCAAGGGAAAAACTGTGTTTTCCTCATATAGTTCTAAATTTATGCCATTAGAATATTGTTAATACTAGATCAACTTTAATCGTAGCTGTTTTTTCCTACTTCAGAATTCCATGTGCAAGAAAGGGTAAAACTGAGTATTAATTTAGATCTAATTGGCCACTCTAATAAAAATTCAGATTTCGGTGTTTTAACATCTACCTAATATAAAGTAACATAAGTAAATATACACAAAACCTAGATATAGGAGAGTGGTGAAACAAGATGGTGGAAAAGGACTCTCTAGGGGTCATCCCCCTACACACAAAAAAATCAATTTGAACAACTATCCATGCAGAAAAATACCTTCACAAGAACTAAGGAAATCAGGTGAAAGATCACAGAATCTGGTTGTAGCAAAGTAAGAAAAATTGAATTGAATGGGGTAGGAAGAACAGTTCTATAGGACTTTGAAAAGAGAGATAGAAAAAAGCAGAAAGCTTAAGAAAATGTTAGCAGAAAACTTCCTAAACCTGGAGAAATATGTAAATATCCAGGTAAAGAAAAGTTAAAGATCTTCAATCATATTCAATCCAAAGTAACCCAAGACTTATAATCAAACCGTCAAAAATCAAAGAGAAGATCTTGAAAATAGCTGGAGAAAATAAGTAAATAATGTATAAGGTATTCCAATATTCTAGCTGATTTCTCAGCAAAAATCTTACAGGCCAGGAGAAAGTGAGATGATATACATGCAGATGTTCACTGTAGTACTGTTCACAATAGCGAAGATATGGAATCAACCTAAATGCTCATTAATGAAAGACTGGATAAAGAAAATATGGTACATATACACCATGGAATACTATGCAGCCATAAAAAAGAGTGAGATCATGTCCTTTGCAGGAACATGGATGGAGCTGGAGACCATTATCCTTAGCAAACTAACACAGGAACAGAAAACCAAGTACCCCATTGTCCTCACTTATAAGTGGGAGCTAAATGAGAACACATGTACACATAGAGTGGAACAACACACATTGGGGCGTTTCAGAGGGTGAAGTGTGGGAGGAAAGAAAGGATCAGGAAAAATAACTAATGGGTACTAGGCTTAATGCCTAGGTGATGAAATAATCTGCACAGAAAACTCCCATGACACAAGTTTAACCTATGTTACAAACCTTGACTTGTACCCCTGAACTCAAAAGTTTTTTGTTTTTTTTGTTTTTCTGGGGTTTTTTTTAGTGTGAGGTGATATATTCAAAAAGCTGAAGGGAAAAAAAAAATTCTGTCAACCCAAAATACTGAACCCAGCAAAACTATCCTTTGGAAATGAAGAGATAATGACTTTTCCATATAAACAAAAGCTGAGGTAGTTTATCACCACCAGACTTGTGTTACAAGAATTTCTAAAGGGAGTTCAAGCTGAAAGAAAAGAGTGCTAATAAGTAACATTAAAACATCTGAAAGTACAATACTCACTTGTAAAATTAACTACAAAGTTAAATTTAGAATAATACTATAATGATGGTGTATAAATCACATATCTATAGTATGAAGGTTAAAAGACAACTATTAAAAATAATAGCCAGAATAATTTAACCCTTTTGGCATTTAGAAAAAGAGTATAGCTCGCTGCCAAGCTAATTTTAGATAAACACACTCTTTGAGGCAGAAGCAAATCTGACTCCCAATGTGAAAATATCAAAACTGTTCTTGAAGTTACTTCTAAACATAACTAATATCAGAATCATCTGAATCATCTGAGTCATCCAAATTATCTATTTAGGAAAAATTAGATTCATAAAATGAATCTTTGGCCAAGAACTGTTCGAAAACGATGTTAACATCCCGTGTAGAAATGCTGCCTTTTCTAGCATTTGACATTTTCAGCAAATGAGAATTACTCTATTTTTTAGATGAAAATCCCACTACTAAAAACAGAATGCTAAAAACAGAATTTTGTTTCCAAAGTTGATATACTAGAACAATGTAAAAATAATAATAAAAACAAGATATTTCATGGCAAAGTTATCTCTGGATAATTCTGCAGCCACAAGCACTGCCGGTGAGTATCTCAGGAAAATGGGAAAAGAATTAAGGTATATGCAATATAAAAGATGTAAATTGTGAATAAAATATTCAGAATATTGGGGGAGGAGTACAGTAAAAGTGTACATTTTTATTGTGATCAAAGTTAAATTGTTATCAGCTTAAAATAACCTGTTATAACTATGTTTTTGTACATATCATGGTAACCACAAAGCAAAACCTATAATAGATACTCAAAAAATGAAAAGCAAGAAATCAGAACCTACCACTAGAGAAAAATTACTAGGTCACAAAGAAAGATAGCAAGAAAAGGAAGAAAGAAACAAAGGCTCTACAAAACAACTAGAAAACAGTTGACAAAATGGCATATATTTTTACTGTCGATAATTACCTTGAGTATCAATGAATTAAATTATCTAATGGAATGACATATTGTGGCAGAATAGATTAAAAACATGATCCAACTAAATATGCCTACAAGAGACTTGCTTCACCTGTAAGTATATACAAAGACTGAAAGTGAAAGGATGGACAAATATTCCATGCTAATAGAAACCAAAAGAGCAGGAATAGCTAGACTTATGTCAGACAAAATAGACTGCTAAGAAAGACAAAGAAGGTCTTTGACTATAATCAATAATACATGTTGATAAAGGAGTCGATTCATTAAAAGGATATGACATTTGCAAATAGATATACACCCAACACCAGAGCATCTAAATACACAAAGCAAATATTAATAAATCTGACTGGAAAGATAGATTGCAATACAGTAATAGAAGACCTCAATACTTTCAGCAGTGGACAGATCATCCAGACAAAAAAAAAAAAGGGAAAATCTTAACCTTAAAATACACTCTTGATCAAATGGACTTAACAGACATATATAGAATATTCCATGCAAAAGCAGCAAAATATGCATTATTCAATTACACATGAATAATTATCCAGTATAGATCATACGTTAGGCCACAAAATAAGTCTTAACACATGTAAAAAGTTTAAAATAATATCAGATATCTTCCTAATCACAACGGTATAAAATTAGAGATTAATAGCAGAAGGAGCATTGGAAAATTCAAAACCACATGGAAATTAAACAACATACCCCTGAACAACAAATGGGCCAATTAAGGAATTAAATGGAAAATTGAAAAATTTCTTGAGACAAATGAAAACACAACTTATCAAAACTTATGGGATGATGCAAAAGGAGTTCTAAGGGGGAGCTTTATAGCAATACATACCTACATCAAAAAATAAGATCTCAAATAAACAATGTTGCACCAAAAGGACACACAAAAAATAAAATACTAAGCCCAGATTAAGAAAATAAATAATAAAGATCAGAGCAGAAATAAATGAAAGACACTAGAAAAATAGAAAATTAATAAAACTAAGAGTTGGTATTTTTAAAAAAATATACAACAAACTTTTAGCCAGACTAAGGAAAAAGAAGAATGAAATAAAAACAGAAATGAAAGGGGAGACTCTAAAACTGATAGCAGAGAAATACAAAGGATTATAAGAGACTATTATGAATAATTACATACCAACAACTTGGATCATCTAGAAGAGATGAATAAATTCCTAGACACATGCAATATACCAAGATTAAAGAGTAAAAAAAAAAAAACATAGAAAATCTGAACAGACCAAAAAAAGTAAGGAGACTTGATCAGTAATTAATGTTTCCCATCAAAGAAAACCCCAAGACCTGGTAAACCCACTGCTGAATTCTATTAAACACTTAAAGAAAAACTACTATCAATTCTTCTCCAAAACCAGATAACAACACTGCAAAAGAAAGGAAGGAAGGAAGGGAGGAAGGAAGGAAGGAAGGAAGGAAGGAAGGAAGGAAGGAAGGAAGGAAGGAAGGAAGGAAAGAAGGAAGGAAGGAAGGAAAGAAGGAAGGAAAGAAGGAAGGAAAGAAGGAAGGAAGGAAGGAAGGAAGGAAGGAAAAAACTACAAGCAAATATTCCTGATGAACATAGATGCAAAAATCTAAAACCTAATATTGGTACACCTAATTCTATAGCACATTAACAAGATCATCCATCATGATTAAGTGGGATTCATCCCAGGGATACCAGGATGATTCAACACACACAAATCAATAAATTTAACGTATCATATTAACAGATGAAGGACAAAAACCATAGTATCAACTCAATAGATGCAAAAAAGGTATTTGCAAGATTTGACATTCTTTCCTAAATACTATCAAAAAAATTAGATTTAGAAGGAATGTACCGCAATATGAAAAAAGGCCATGTATGACCAAAAAACAGTTAACATAATACTCAATGGGGAAAAGTTGGAGGCTTATCCTTTAAGAGCCAACATTCCTGTAAGACATGGATGTCCACTTTTGCCACTTCTATTCAACATAGGACTGGAAGTCTTAGCCAGAACAATCAGGCAAGTAAAAGAAACAAAAGGCATCCAAACCAGAAAGGAAGAAACTAAATTGTCCCTATCTGCAGACAACAATTAAAAAACCCTAAAGGCTCTACCAAAAATGGTTAGAATAAACAAATTCAGTAAAATTTCAGGATACAAAAATCAACTTATAATAAATTGCATTTATATGCACTAACAGTGAACTATCTAGCTTACAAAAAATAAAATAGGAATATATTTAATGAAGGAAGTAAAATATCTCTATACTAAAAACTATAAAACATTGATAAACAAAACTGAAGACATAAAAGGAAAGATTCAATGTTGGATTGGAAAAATATTGTTAAAATGTCCATAATACTCAAAGTGACTTACAGATTAAACAAAATCTCTACAAAAATACCAATGACATTCTTCACAGAAATAGGAAAAACACAATCCTAAAATTCATATGGAACCAGCAAAGACCCAAAATAGCCAAAGCAATCTTAAGCAAAAAGAACAAAGCTTGAGGCATCATACTGCCTGCCTTTAAAACCTACTACACAAAGCTGTAGTAATCAAAGCAGTATGACACTAGCATAAAAACAGACATACAGCCCAATGGAACAGAATACAGCCCAGAAATGAACCCACACATTTATAATTAGTTGATTTTGACAAAGATGCCAAGAACACACAATGGGAAAAGGACAGTCTTCAATAAACAGTGTTGGAACAACTGGATACCCACATGAAGAAGAATAAATTTAGATCCTTATCTCACACCATATAAAAATCATCTCAACATGGATTACAAACATAAATCCATTTTGTTTCCCTGTTAGGGGAAAACCTCTGTGACATTATCTGGGCAATGATTTTTGGATGGGACCCCAAAAACACAAAGCAACAAAAGTAAAAATAGACAAATGGGGCTGGGCATGGTGGAGCATGCCTGTAATCCCAGCACTTTGGGAGGCCAAGGTGGGTTGATCACTTGAGGCCAGGAGTTCAGGACCAACCTGGGCAACATAGCAAGACTCTGTCTCTACTGAAAATACAAAAATTAGCTGGGTGTGGTTGCATGTGCCTGTAGTCCCAATTACTCTAGAGGCTGAGGTGGGAGAATCACTTGAACCCGGAAGGTGGAGGTTGCAGTGAGCCAGGATTGTGCCACTGTACTCCAGCCCAAGAACAGAGCAAGACCCTCCCTCCAAAAAAATAAATAAATAAAAATAAAAAAATAAAAAATAAAGTGGGATTACATCAAACTAAAAAGCTTCTACACAGCCACAAAGACTATCAGAGTGAAGATACAACCTATGGAATGGGAAAAAATATTTATAAACCATATATCTGAAAATGGGTTAATATCTAAAATATATAAGGAACTCCAACAACTCAATAGCAAAAGACCAAATAACCTGATTTAAAAATGGGCAGGCCAGTCGCGGTGGCTCACGCCTGTAATCCCAGCACTTTGGGAGGCCGAGGCGGGCGGATCACGAGGTCAGGAGATGGAGATCACAGTGAAACCCCGCCTTTACTAAAAATACAATAAACAAACAAACAAAAAAATTAGCCAGGCACAGTGGCGGGCTCCTGTAGTCCCAGCTACTTGGGAGGCTGAGGCCCGGAGAATGGCGTGAACCCGGGAGGCGGAGCTTGCAGCGAGCCAAGATCGCACCACTGCACTCCAGCCTGGGGCGACAGAGCGAGACTCCGTCTCAAAAAAAAAAAAAAAAAAAAATTGGGCAAAAGATATAAATAGACATTTCTTGAAAGAAGCCATACAAATGGCCAACAGGTATCCAAAAATTGCTTATCTTTATTAGAGAAATGCAAATTAAAACAAAATATCACCTTACGCCTGCTAAAAAGGCCATTACTGAAAACATGAAAGTGCTAGTTAAGATGTAGAGAAACGGGACCCCTGCACAATTGTTGACAGAAATGTAAATTAGTACAGCTGTTATAGAAACACTATGGAGGTTCTTTAAAAAATTGAAACTATGCCATATGCTACAGAAATCCTACTACTGGTATACATCCAAAGGATATAAAATCAGTATTTAGAAGACATATCTACACCCCTATATTTATTGCAGCATTGTTCACAATAGTCAAGATATGGAATCAACCTAAGTGACCATCAACAAATGAAAGGATAATTAAAATGCCGTATATATACACAATGGAATACTATTCAGCCCTAACAAAAAAGGAACTCTTGTCATTTACAGCGGCATGGATGAACCTGGAAGACATTACATTAGGTGAAATAAGCCAGGCACAGAAAGACAAACACTGCATTATCTCATTCATATATGGAATCTAAAAAGTTGAACTCAATAGAAGTAGAGAGTAGAATGGTGGTTACCAGGGTCTGGGACAGGTGGGGAGAGAATTAGGGAGATTTTGGTCAAAGGAAACAAAATTTCAGATACATAGAAGGAATAAGTTCAAAAGAACAATAGTTACCATATTGTGCAATAGATAATATGTTATATTCTAGGAAAATGCTAAGAGATTAGATGGTAAGCTCACCACGAAATAACTATGTGAGGTAATGCATATGTGAATTAGCGTGCTGTAGTCATTCTGCAATATATATATTTCAAAACATTATATTGTATACAATACAATTTTATCAATTGTTAAAAACTAGGTTTAAAAGTGCACAATCATAAGAGGATTAAGTACATCTGTCTAAACAAATGAAATAACAGAAAACAGCTTATTATCAATAGTTCTTGATGTTTTTGCTAGAAAGTTAGTGTGTACAGCATGTATAGATTGTTGTTGCTTTAATAATTTGGCCACATAAAAGAAATGTGAATTTGACATTTACATGGACTATAGGTCACCTATTTTTTCTTTTATAGTGTGATAATTGTACATCATTAAATATGTATATTGTCTGATGATTTCATTTTAATATTATGATTTATATATTTATGAACCTCTCTTCATATATAATTCTTACGCTTCACATTTTATTGTTTTGTGACAGTCATGTCTTTACTACCCAGAAAATTGAAAAGATGAAACTAGTGCATTCACTGCATGTATTTGTCACTATTGAAATATACTGATAAGTGTTTCTGTAAATAAAAATGATAATATCAATAATATCAATAAATATAAGAATATAAATGTGATTATATATTATATATAAATAATATAGCTTATTCCTTACTCTATTTTTGTACTTATTAACCAACCTCTCTTCACTCCCCACTTTTCCCAGCATTATATTACATGTACCTCATAAATACATAAAATTAAGAAAAATGATAAAAATAATTTATAGTTATTATCTAAAACACAAGACTGATAAAGAACATAAAATAGTTTTTCTATTTTCCGTAATAAAAGCAGAGCCAGTGCTATTTTAAGGGAAAAAAGTTACTATCTTCTGTTTTACAAGGTACTCCTTATAATTAAACCCATTGGCTTACATTTGTGTCCATTTTCTCTTATTCTGTAGTCAGTGAAGATTTATAATGTAATAGTTACTATCCAGAGAAGCATTTTGACATTTTATTTTTTTAAGCCACCAAGCAACATGGAACTGATATTTTTAACATGACTTCTATACAATTTGAGTATGAGAATCCTTTTATAAGTGAAGCTGATTACTAGGAAAAAAATGACAAAACCAAACTGATACTTGATGTGAATTTATAGTAAAAGCTTCAAATCCAGCCAAGAAGTTGGTTATAATCTCTATCAGCTTTGCATTTCACTGTTAAGGGATCTTTCCATCAGCCTTGATATTGCTGAACAGGGCTTGGTGTTGGCTGATAACATTTGCCAAGAAAGCGTTCTCAAACTTTGTGATCTTGCTAGGCTCCAGTTTATCAAGATAGCCTTCTTACATGAGTATAGATTGCAACTGCTTGTTTTCAATAGCCATGGAAGAATACCAGGCTTGTATCAGCAACTTAGGCAGATACACACCAGCTTTACAGTTGCTGAGTTTGACTGCATTAAAGTCAGAATCAAATTGGGCAAAAGCAGCATTCACAATAATGAGCCAATTCCAGCTTCACAGTACCTGCCTCCTACTTTACAGCCCTGGTTCGGGCAGCATATCCAATGGAGAACACAGAACAACATTAATGACAGGGCAGGTACTTTTGTAGAGCAATTCTGTTTCTAAGAAGATCTGTTAGTCAGCAATGGATATTCCATTTGCTGAAATGTAAACAGATATTACCAGCTTGTGTTTCTGTGACTGGTGAAGCAGTCAAGGAGCTACTGCCAGAGGAATTACTCATTTTGGCTACCCTCTCCAACAGCCAGGATTATAAATGAAACATATCACCAGGATAGGCCTCACAACAGGGAGTCGGCAGAGCAGCAGGGACATCTGATAGCAATCAACAGCCTGTTTGGATAGATCATCATAGATGGCAAATGTACATTTGCCATTATCTCTAAAATATTCTCCCATAGAACAGCCAGAATAAGAAGCCAGGTACTGAAGTGGGGCAACATCAGAAATAGCAGCTGAACCACAATAGCTTACTTCATGACATCTACATGTGTAAGTCTCTTCACCAACTGGAAAATGATCTCTTAACTCGTTGCAATGTAGAGACAATATGGCTTCTTCTATCAGATCATTGGAGTGTATAATGATTGTGTCAATAGCAATTTAAATTTTGCCAGTCTGTCGGTTGTCAATAATCAGTTCACACGGACCACAACTAACTAACACGAAGCAACCCAAAGCCTTAATGCCAGACTACTTAGTTTCTGCAACAAAGTTTGAGGAATAATTCCAAGATTTTTCTAACCAACTTGTCTATAGGTTTTGGAACCACTGGACCCACATAATTAAGGACATGATCAAGAGTATCTACTACACAACCCAACAGCTCCTTACCAACTGGAATGTCTACAGTGGCTCCTGTCCTCTTCACAATATCTCCTCCTTCAGTTTGTCATTTCCAAACATTTTCAGGTTCCAAGTTGAGAGACATAACCTTTAAGCCTGAAGAAAATTCTTCTACTTCTTCTGCTTGAACATTCCTCAGTCCATGTACTTGGGCAATACCACCACCAACACTTAAGACAGGCTGAGTCTCTTCAAGGTCAGCAGAAGTATTAACTCTAACAATATGCTCTTCAAAAATAGAGGACATCTCCACCGTGCCATTCATGAAGAAGAGTGTTAGAGCCATGGACATTTATTGCAGCAATGAAAGATGATCCCAGAGCATTTTTGGAGACCAGACCAGCTCACCAAGGAAGGGTGCCAGCAATAGCCATGGCAACCACATTACACGAGAGCATCATTGCAGTGTAAGTGGCTTCTCTGTGGCTACAGCCTCCAAACTGGCCAGGTAGACATTTTCTTATGTAGTATGTTGTACTATTTGGCTAAATGTCTCTATGTTTCAACAAGATGACATGCTTTTCACAGATAAAGATTCCAAATATCATTTATCTTGTCCTCTATGGCACCAGGTTTGGTGTTTTGCATAGAAGCACACATGTTATTTGAGATAACACAGTCCTGCCAGCTTACAGTTTTAAAAGGTGGAAATCTGCACCTATCTGCCTAATTGCCTGAAGTCACCATAGGCTCTCCCACCTTGTGCTTTAGCCCACTGTAGATTTGGATTTAAGCTCTTTATGCTTCTCAACTTGCTTTCTGGCTGATTATTCCCAAGTGGAGGTTGTCGACTGCTTCATGCCCTCTTTTGTGATTGGTCAGCACAACAGGTACCGACCATGAAATACTCAAGGTAGTAAAAGCACTTTGCTCATGCAACTGGGAATGATTAGTATTCATGTGTTGGTAGTCCAATTTTCATTCTTTCCAATGGTAATATGGGCTTTTTACTATATGACTAGAGGAAGATTCAACACAGGCAAATATACCTGAATTGAGACTTATTTCAATTCAGTTATATTGAATGGGAATGAATGGGAAAAAGAGAAGACACTGTGAATCACATTGTCCATGGTATTTAGAAGATTTGGACAGAGAAGGAAGTGAGATAGGGAATGAAAAAGCTAGAGGAGATTTATGCTTTCAGATTTTTGTTTCAGAATGAAATAAATTAATATCAACAAATTGCTGAAATTATGATAATCATTACATACTTGATCTCATGTAAAATAAACTCAGGGAAGGGAGATGAAAAGAGATCAAAGACAAGGAAATATGAAGAAATTTAGTGTAGGGAGATAAAATTTTGTAGAAAGGACTGAAAAGGGGATCTTGGCCAGCAGCTGGACCTCTTGCAGGGCAAACTAGAATCTCAGGCTGTGTCTTAAAGGCATTACTCACAGCAGCGACCTGGTTTAGAACTTCTACTTCCATGAACTATGTTTTTCAATTTCCCTTCTTCATGGAATTAAAGTCAAAAGTCAAACTTCTTTTAATTGGTGACATTTCAAATATCTTTGTGCATGTTTCAAACACAATTATAAAAATTTATGGCTTTCCCGAAATGTATTAGACCTGAGCATTGATGCCACATATTCCATTGTTGGGATCCAAGGCCAAATTCGTGTACACATAGAATAAAAAGAATTCTGCAATTGGATCAGCAGGAAAAAAAGGAGTAAATGACTTCTACCTGATTCTTTTTAGAACTGCTCTGAGAGGTCAAAGGGAGATAAGAGAACACTGGAATCTTGAGTATTGCAGGGAGACAGAAAATAACATTTTTAGTATTCGGCCATATTATTCCCATAATGGTGATGAAAAAAATCATAAATAAAACCACCATTTTGAACGTTTTTTTCTGATTTTCATACCCTTGACATCTAAACAAGCCTGTGAAAAATACCTTATTTGCATTTGGAACCAGCAATAATTAAAAGTTGGACTAAGACATGAAAATGCCTTGAGCATGATTTGAAGAAAAAAAACATGTTGACTGCACAGTATCTTGGACATATAAAAGACAACATGCTAATGATGATTATCTGAGACATTTTGATGATTTAAGTTCATTACTTTGATTCATGAAAAGTAACTATTAGTCAGATTTAACATGATAGTCATTCTCTTATTAATGACCCTAAAAAAACAAAGTCCAGTCTAGTTTATTAACTTAAGTCTATAGCAGCACAACTGATTTGATTTGGTGTAAACATTGGCCTGGTGTTAACAATTCATCAGTGTTTTGTTTATGTAATTTAGTTTTACCCAAAGCAAACTTTCCACACTCAAGTTGGTCCAGGAAATCAAATTCATCTTGCTTCTATTGTCAGCCTTTAAACAATTATTTACAAATGGACTGGCTCTAATTTTATAATTGTATCATATATTAGGTAAAGTTCCAAATCTGCTGCTCAATTTTACTTCTAAAAACTTACTCCTAAAGCACAGAAAATTAAATACAAATTATTCCAAACTACTGACTCAAAATATAGCAAGGTTGGTCAAGGTAAGGTTAAATTCTAGCTTCCTCATCTTTGCCTTTAATATATGGATTCTAATACTGTCCTGAGAAGATTTCCCCTTTCTAAGAGAATGAAATTAAAAATAGCTTAAAGAATGCACAGATAGGAAATACAGCACATGCATGGATTTAAGGAGAAAGGCTGGTTATTTATAACATATTGCGATGTGTTGTCCTTTCCTTATCAAAGTAATGCTTTGGACAACCAAGAAAGTTTTGTCATTATTTTCACAGAAAAAAAGGCAATAAATTTACATTTAACTGAGCTACCCACTTAATCTCTCTCCTGTTGTGACCATGTTGCCACATTTGCAAAGTTACTGGCATTAACTAGCATGCTGAGATAAACCTCACAGCAGTTAAGCTGTAATTTTTAATCTCATTTGTTGAATTTTTTAACTTCACCAATGTTCTGTTCTCTAAAACTTTTTGTTTTCTAAAGCTTCCTTTTCAGATCAGTCCTTTTTAGTTGAAAATGCAGTGTATCCTTTTAAATTGCTCTGAACATACCAATTAAAATTATTTTTCTCAGTTATTTTTTTCAGTGGTATTTGTCCTATTACTTCATATTGGACTTCTTTTGTTCTATTGAGTTTCCTCAACTATTTGATAATATTTAATTTATATCATATGATAAGTATACATTTAGTTTATATAATTATATAATACAATTATTGAGAGGTAATTGACATGCATACATAATACAAAAGTGTTTTGGTTCAAATAATTATATGAGTATGTATAGAAGTTCTGTTTTCTGTTTGGGTGACATTTTTCTTCCTTTCTTATTTTTACTTCCTCATATGAATTAAAATCAAACACTCATAATTTGAGAAAACTATTTAAATTTTAAATTTATACAACTAAAAGTCATAGCAGGACTTCTGCTTCCAGACATTTTATGATAACTGGCATAAGATTTAAAGTACAGTGAGTAACAAGATGGGAAATATATGAGCAGTTCTTTAATGACCTGTGGGACTATATAAAATGATCTAATATAAGGTTAATTGGAGTCTCAAAGGAGAAGGTGGCAAGCAGAAAGAATATTTGAAGAAAATGACTCAACATCACATTTGATAAATTTTAAATATATAAAATGAGTGAACTCCAAGTGAGAGAAACACATTTTTAAGAGTACAGTAAGGCATATCATTGAATTACTGAAGTGGTGATAAAGACAAAGTCACAAATCAATTAGAAAGAAAAATGATTTCAAGTGAATACATGAATGAATACATACAAAGTAATAAAAGGTATTGGAAATGGTAAATGTGTGGATGAACATGAAAGGTATTTTTTCCTTCTACGTTTAAGAGATAATTGACTGAAAAAAATAAAATCAATATGACTATATAACCATATATACAAATAAAAAATATAAAAACAATATTACAAGAATAGGAGGAGTAAATGGAAGCATACTGCTCTAAACTTCTTGTATTATTTGGAAATGGTGTATTACTTTTTGAAAGTTACCATAAGTTGAATATTCGTATTGTAAACCATACAGCAACCACTAAAATTACTGCAAACAGGAATAGCTAATAAACCAAAAGGAGAGATAAAGTGGAATATTAAAATGTACTAACTTAATCTAAAAGAAGACAGAAAAAGGAAGAAAAAAGAAGAGAAAACAAATGGAACAACTACAAATAAACAAACCTAAAATTCATATGAAACCAAAAAAGAGCCCACTTAGCCAAAGCAAGACTAAGCAAAAAGAACAAATCTTGAGACATCACTTTACCCAACTTCAAACTATACTACAAGGCTATAGTTACCAAAACAGGATGATACTGGTATATTAAAATAAGCCCATAGACCAATGGAACAGAATACAGAACCCAGAAATAAAGCCAAATGCTTAGAGCCAACTGATATTCTACAAAGCATACCAAAACAAAGTGGGTAAAGGACCACCATATTCAACAAATAGTGCTGGGAAACTTGGCTAGCCACATGTAGAAGAATGAAAATGGATCCTCATCTCTCACCTTATGGAAAAATCAACACAAGATGGACAAAGACTTAAATCCAGAGCCTTAAGCCCTAAAATTTCTAGAAGATAACATTGGAAAATTCTTTTAGACATTGCTGAGGCAAAGAATTCATAACCAAGAACCCAAAAACAAATGGAACAAAAACAAAAGTAAATAAATGGGACCTAATTAAACTAAAAGGCTTCTGCACAGAAAAAGAAATAATCAGCAGAGTAAACAGACAATCCACACAATGGGAAAAAATCTTTGTGCACTATGCATCCAACAAAGGACTAATATCCAGAATCTACAAGGAACTCAAACAAATCAGCAAGAAAAATACAAACAATCCCATCAAAAAGTGGGCAAAGGACATGAATAGACGATTCTCAAAAAAAGATATACAAATGGCCAACATGTGAAAAAATGCTCAACATGACTAATAATCAGGGAAATGGAAATTAAAACCAAAATGAGATACCACCTAATTCCTGTAAGAATGGCCATAATTTAAAAATAAAAAAATAATAGATGTTGGCATGGATGTGGTAAAAAAAAAAAAAAAAAAACACTTTTACACTGCTGGTAGGAATGTTAATTAGTACAACCACTATGGAAAACAGTATGGAGATTCCTTAAAGAACTAAAAGTAGAACTACCATTTGTTCCAGCAATCCACTACTGGGTATATACTCAGAAGGAAAAAAAAGAATTATATGAAAAAGACAGATGAACCTGCATGTCTATAGCAGCACAATTTATACTTGGAAAAATATGAAACCAACCTAAATGCCCATCAACCAATGAGTGGATAAAGAAAATGTGATATTGATATACATATATATCATGGAGTACTACTCAGCCATAAAACAGAATGAAATAATGCATTTGCAGCAACTTGAATGGAGCTGGAGGCCATTATTTTAAGTGAAGTAACTCGGGAATGGAAAACTATCTTATGTTCTAACTTGTAAATAGGAGCCAAGCAGCTAAGCCTTGAGGATGCAAAGGAATAAGAATGATATGATGAACTTTTAGGACTCAGGGAGAAGACCGGGAGGGTGGTGAATGATAAAAGACTACATATTGGGTACAGTGTACACTGCTCAGGTGATGAGTGCACCAAAATCTCAGAAATCACCACTGAAGAACTTATTCCGTATAACCAAAAACCACCTGTTCCCTAAAAGCTATTGAAATAAAAAAAAAGAAAAGCAAAAAATAGGCTTAAACAGAGCCATATCAATAATTGCATTAAAAATAAATATTCCAGCCAGGTGCAGTGGCTCATGCCTATAATGCCAGCACTTTGGGAAGCACTCCAGCCTGGGTGACAGAGCGAGACTCTATCTCAAATAAATAAATATTCTGAACACTAAAATTAAAAGGCAAAGATGACCATGCAGGACATACACAAGACCTAAATATGCCAGCTATAAGAAACACACTTTAAATATAAATAAACATATAGCTTAAAAGTAAAAGATTAAAAGGATACAAAATGCAAATACATAAGAAAATGCATCACTATATTAATAAAAGACTGTAAAACATGAAATATTATGAGAGAAAATAGGTGACATTTTATAATAAATGGGCAATCCATTAAAAAGACAAATATCCTAAATGCCTGTGTAAAAAGGTTTCAGTATAAGAAACCAGAGAACTGAAGCAAAAAAGATAATTTCACATTTATAGTTGGAGATTCATACTCCTCACTTGTTAATTTAAAAAGTAGACAGAACATTAACAAGGATATAAAACACATGAAATGTAATATTAACAAACTTGAACTAATAGACATTTATAAGCAGTCCACCCAACACCTACAAAATACATAATCTGTTCTAGTGCAAATGAAAAATTCACCAATATAGAGCATTTTCTGGGATATAAAACAAGACTAATTAATTTGAAAGTATTAAAGTAACAGAATATTATTGAACCATAAAAGATTTAAACTATAAATAAATAGCAAAATATTTATCAAAAATCCCCTATACCTGGAAAATAAGCAAATTTCTAAATAGTCTGTGGATCAAATAAAAAGTAATAAAGTAACTCAAAAATATTTGGGGAAGAATGATGATTAAATACATCAAAGCAAAATTTGTGGAATGTAGCTAAAGTGGGGTTTAGAAGGAAATGTGTAACCTAAAATGTTTGTATTAGGAAAAAAAAGAGCTAAGTTAATGATCTCAAATTCTACCTTCAAAATCTTGAAAAAGAAAAATTCAAAGTAGAAGGAAGTAATCAATATATTAGAAAGAGATACAAATTTAAAAAAATCAATGAAACCAAATGTGTCTTTTACAATATCAATAAACCTCTAACTAGGCTGAGCAAAGAAGGAACAGCACACATGAGAATGAGAACAGATACAAATGATCAATATCAGCAATAGCAGGAATGAAAGAATGTATTTCACTATAAATACTGCAGACATAAAACGATAATAAAGGGAATTGTACTAAAATTTTGCCAATAAAATTGTCATGTTAGATGAAATTGACAATATCTTTTAGTGACAATTTACTTAAACTGACATACATAATAGAAAATGTTAAAACCTCATAGCTATTAAAGAAATTGAATTTATAATTTTACAAAACCTACAAGAAAAGTCTAAGTCCATATTATTTTACTGGTAAATTCTACTTAACACCTAAGAATAAGTGCCAGTCATACATAAACTTAGTATATGGAGGTGTAAGTAACAATTTTAACAAATTTGAGGCAAGCATTACCCTGATATTAAAACCAGAGAAAGACATTAGAGAAAAAAGTTATAAATATTACTTATAAATGGATGCAAAAGTCTTTAACAAAATATTAACAAATTGAATCCAGCAGTGCATCAAAAGGATAAGTCATATGATCAAATTGGATTTATTTCAAGAATGCAAGGTTAGCTTAACATTAAAAAAATCAATTGATATTATTCATCATTAACAGGATTTTTAAAAAAGGAATATATTATCAACTCAATAGATGCAGCAACAGTATTTGTGAAAAGTAAAACCCACACTCTCAAAACTAGACACAGAAGGGAATACCCTCAACCTGATTAGTCTGTTCTCATGCTGCTATAATGACATACCTGAGACTGGGCAATTTATAAAGAAAAAAGGTTTAATTGGCTTAAGGTTCTGTGGGCTGTACAGACTTCTGTTTCTGGGGAGGCCTCAGGAAACTTACAATCATGGGAGAAGGCAAAGGGGAAGCAGGCACATATTCACATGGCAGGCAGGAGAAAGAACAAGTGAAAGGGGAAGTGATACACACTTTCAAACAACCAAATCTCATGAGAACTCTATCACAAGAACAGCAAGGGGGAAGGCGGGAAGTCTGCCCCCCTGATTCAATCTCCTCACACCAGGCCCCACCTCCAACACTAGGAATTACAATTTGACATGAGATTTGGGTGGGGACAGAGAGCCAAACCGTATCAGGATGTGCGTGCAAAACCTACCACTTTATACTTAATAGTGAAAGAACACTTTCCCTTAACACTGGGAATGGAGCAAGCCTGTGTGATATCACCATTTCTATCCCATGCTATATGAGGTTCTAGATAATGTGATTAGTCAAGAAATGACAGATCACACAAAAAATAAGTAAAAGTTTACATTTGTAGACAACATGGTTATGTATATTTTAAAATACTAAAAGATCTACAAATTTGCTAATAGAACTAATTTAATTTAGCAAGTTTTCAGGATATAAGGTCAAAATAGAAAAATCAGCTTATTTTGTTTATACTAACAGTGGACAATCAAGAAAGGAAATTGAAAGGGAAATTAGTTGCAATCCATGTATCTGATAAAACACTTTTCTCCAGAATATATCAATAACTCGCATAACTCAGTAAGACACCAAATTACCAAATTTTAAAAATGAATAACAAGAGTACTTCCTGTTTCCAAGCTAACATGACCTTAGAAGTCAACACCCTCATCTTCACAACAAGAAAAATCTGAATGAACTGAAGATCTTATTAGATCCATCGGAGTACTGAGGTCAAAGGGCAAACTGCTGCCTTGAAAACCAGAGAGACAGACAGGTAGATACAGAGAATCACAGTGTGTAGGAAGCAAAAGCCTTCGCCTGGAGCCAGCATCAGAAGGATTACTTTAAATTATGAATTACTAGAGGCTCAGTGTAGACTAGCTTAAGTTAAAAATTTCAAGGGGATCCAGCTTAATGGGATGTCCACACTTCTGTGAGTTTTACTTCCAGGAACTAGCAGGAGGAAGGAAAAAGTAACCAGTTTGAAATACAGCTGGAACTTTCTGTTATTTTTAAATAAGACCACCCGGAAAAGGAAATTATTTTGCCAGAGCCTAGCCAGCTGGTATTTTACCAAAGCCTAACTAGCCCGGGGGGAAGGGAAGCATTCAACTCCAGCCCTTTATAGTCTTTGATGTGGAGGAAGGGAAATATCTAACTCGGGCTCACTGAAAGATCTAATCACTGGGCTGTAGATTGCTTTCCCTCCCCTCACATCAGTAGGGCTCCTATATAATAACAGGAAGGGATTACAGCTAAAGAATTCTAAGCCTAAGACTATTTAAGGAGTCTTTAAGAAAACCCAAAGAAAACAGGGAGACAAAAAAGGGATAACAGAGCAGATTTCAGCCGCTGATACCAGAGCTACAGCAACCACTGAACAGCTAACCACTGCCTACTTCTAACCAGATAAACATAGAACCTCACACTAAAAGCCTAGCTATTATTTGACCCCATGAATTTTCTCAGGTGAACAAATGAAAGTGGCATTCTCATACAGTGGAATGCTACTTAGCAATAACGAACAAACTGCTTCATACACACAACATGGATGAATACCAAAACACCATGCTCAATAAAATAAGCCAGACACAAATGTACTTATGGTATTGACTCTGTTTACATGAAATTTTAGTCGACAGTGACAGAAAGCAGATCTGTGTTTGCTTGGGACCAGGATGGGAGAATTGCTACAAAGAAGCTTAAGAGAACTTTGTGGGGTGACGGAAATGTCCAGTTACACATATCTACCAAAACCCACCGAGCTGTTCACTTAAAACGGGTGCATTTAACTTTATGTAAATTACGTATCAATAAAATTTATTCTAAAATACCAGCATGAATTTTTTGGGGTGAGATAAGATTAGTGAGGTAATTCTATACTTCATGTGGAAAAAGTAAGATTCAGAAAGAGTTTGAAATGCAAGAATAAGAAAAAAATTGATATACCAATTCTGAAAATGGTAAGGCTTTGTTACATAATACTATAAAAATTTAAGTTATATGGAAATTTAGTCTACTGGGAAATGGGACATATAATTGATGTCTGAACATCCATGAAGCAATAAATGAAGCCATATCACCATTTATGTTTCAGTGGAATAAATGTATATATATTTTATTTGGATAAAACCCAAATGCATCAAATAGATACGTTTATGTATCTCATCTATCTATAATATCACTCATAAAACATAAAAATTGAAATGACACCAAATGTGACATTTTCACCCATTTCATGGATGAAGATCCAAAAGTTTCACAATGACTATGTTCTAGAGAATAGGGGCAAATGAGCATACTTATACTTTTCTAATTTTTTCTTTTTACAATATGTGACCTCTATGACAGGCGATCTTTGTACAACTAAGCATTTTAATCACGTGGAATTGGAAAAAAATAAACTTTATTCTAATATTAATCCTGCCTATTCTTTTGTCTAAATATCCAAATGAATTATATCTGTTTTGTCAAGATCATTTTTCTCCAGGGGCACAGGTTTTTGGCCAGTACAGAGAAAAAAAAAATGCAGGTTTCTAAATTGCTATTCTTCCTGTAACATATGAAGCTGTGTTTTGGCAAAGCAGGGGTCTCCAAATTTTCAGGAGTTGAAAAATATGAAGTCCAAGTCTTATGACAGCATTTATTACATCTTAAGCCAAAATTAAATTTCTGAGACAGGAATGATAAAACTTCAATATAAAATATGTTAAATGAAATAGTTTAATATATGAATTAAACTATTAAGCTACCAGCAATATATATTTTATGCTGGACTTGTCAATTTAGCTAAAAATTCCAATATGCTGGACTTGTTAATTTAGCTAAAAATTCCAATATCACAAAGAAAAAAATTTGAGTTAAATTTATTTTCCCAGATTATGGAATGACATATAAGACAAGTTCATGTACAAATACCTTATCAACCATGAATTAAATGAGCAGAAATTTGGGTTGATTTTTAAAAGAGCAGTAAGCTTAGTGCAGTTCAGTGCTATTACACTAGCAGTATGCATTAAATAGTAAACTCTTACAAAGGCTTGTTAAAAAGCCTGCTTAAAAATATATCGTAAGCCTTATTTTACATGGAACTAATTGCTCAGTCTTTAGTATGATATAGAATCTAATTGCACTTTTATCCATTTAGTCTCAGTCATGGTGCAAAAATAAATCTAACCTCTTAAAAGAATAAGAAATTGTTCAGAACAAAAGGAAGAATGCTTCAGGATATATATACACACATAATAACCATATATATGTGTGTGTATATATATCCTGATGCACATATATATAGTACACATGATACAGTATACACATATGTATTGCCTATGAGTTACATATGTAAAGATAACCTTCACATGTAGCTAGAAAAATATTCTCTCAGTTGCCAAGAAATGTTCATTAAATTATGTTCCCAGTTGAAATGAGGTCACTGTGAACTCAATCAATTGCCTATCTTAGATTCTTCATATCAGACGAGTTCATAAAACCAAAAAGAATAAGATAGGGGATTCTAAGTTTGGCTACTGAGTGGTTTAAAAGGAAAAAATGATTAACCAGGATTCTTGTTACACGTAATAAACATTGTTTTTGGTAGAATGGTTGAATTTCACCAGTAAAATGTACTTATTAAGAAGTTTTTAATTAATGAACACCAAATAAAAAATCTAGATGTCTCTTTGTTCGAGAAAAATGTGTTCCCTAACGATGGTGATTCAGAGGCTTTCAACGTACTTTGGAAATGCATGATTTCCTAATCAGTTCTTAAGTAAGAGAATTAAGAATGACTACTTCTCCATTTCCATGGAATAAAGAATGATTTCTGGCAGGTGAATATGGAAGACCGGGGTTTAAATTCTCATCTGTTCTCTAAATCTGACCTTTGTCAAGTCATTCAGTGTTCTTGTTTCACTTTCTTCACCTGTAAAACGGGGGAAAGAAGTCTTGCCTTTAACAGGGTAGCAGTGAGGAAATAATAAATGTGAAGAAAATTTTAAAATGTGGTTTTGTTTGAAAAGAAATCCATTGATTTTTAAACTTTTTTTCACTTTTATTTGGGCATTTCTTATAGAGAATTCTGTAGGCTTGTTTCCTTGTTTTCAAGTCCTTGCTCTTCTATTCTAATACAGATATGGTCCATGCTGCCTTTATTGTTGTGAAAAATACATGTAATGTACAAAAAAACACATTTAAAAGAATGCTTATATCCAGAAACAAGTATAAATAAGTATTTTACTTAGTAATAGAATTGGGCAGGAATTGTGTTTAGTTTAATCAAAACTGAACCTGTCCTGAGCCAGGCCACTTTAGGCTTCTCAGCTGCATCTAATAGGTGGATATTCTAGATTTCATTGAGCTGATTTCCATTTTCAACATGATTGCCAATGGCAGTGAAAGTGGGAATAAACTCATCAGATTAAGTGCCAAGGCTCACAAATAAAGCAAACTTTACATTGTCAAAATATCCAACTTAACTATAGAAAGAGCATTATAAAAACACCTTCTCAGGAAACACATTTAAAGGAAAGCAGTAAAATCCCCAGCATCTGGGGTGACGGAAACCTTATTGATCACGTGGTGCCCATCACCACTCCAGACACAGGTGACATGTATGTCAATATATTATTTTCAAGAGCATACTTTTCCAAAGATATATAAAAGTTAAACCTTTCTACACTCTGTAGCATCTTTTGGAAGTTCCTACTTTCAGACTCCATCCACCGACCCCCATCACCATAAAAAAACAAATCCCAAAATGTGCAGCAGGAGCCTCATCAGGAAAGACAGACGGGAATGTGTTACAATCACATCTTGCTTCTCAAATAGGAGATACTTGTCTTTGGGGATGCCCTATGGTGCTAGCATCATCTAAAAGGTACCTTTTTTGCCACTTGCATGAGAGAAAAAAATAGATTTTATAATTTTGGTACATTTAATCTATGATCTGGGAATGCTAGATGTTGGAGACAATAAGTTTAAGATTAAATCATATTTCTGAGAGCTAAGATGTTGATCTACCCTTGATTTACCTGTTTTGTCGTTGTGCCATTCCTTTAATGGATATACATATACCCCAGCCACCCACATTTTCTTTCTTTCCCTGTTTATGCAGCTTTTTCTGGATACAAGCTATTTAGAAGAGCTTCTCCTGTCCCTCTTACTGTTCATTCAGGGCTCTGGCCCAGGCTCTTCTCTCATTCTATGTAATCTTATGCATGATCTAATCTAGACTCTCTACAGTTACAAGTTACAAGCTTATGATTCTCAAAGTTACATCCTTAGACATCTTTTATGAACTATAATACACAGACTCAAATATTCCACAACCTGTTGAGTACCTTAGTTTGAATTTCCCCAGACCCTCAAGCTGATCACATAAATAAGAGAATCCATTTATATCTACCTTGGCCAAATTCTTCCCTTCCGGTGTTCACTACCTCAATGAATGGCATTATCCTTCTCCAGGTGCCCAAGTCAGAAACCTGAGCATTTGGCATTTTTCCTGACACCTGTTTTTCTCTCTTCCTACATATAATCGCTAGTCTTTGCCAATTCTACCTCCCATATATCTTTTATTTTTTATTTTGTTTTATTTTATTCTCCTGCCTCAGCCTCCCGAGTAGCTGGGATTACAGGTGCCCGGCTAATTTTTGTGTTTTTAGTAGAGACGGGGTTTTGCCACGTTGGCCAGGCTGGTCTCCAACTCCTGACATCAGGTGATCTGCCCGCCTCGGCCTCCCATAGCGCTGGGACTACAGACGTGAGTCACTGAGCCCGCTTTTAAACGAGTCCACAGCTCTCTATCCTTGTTATTACTGCCTTATCTCAGGTCTCCCCTAAGTTTTGCCTAGATCATCTCAAAGCCTCTCAATTACACTCTGCCTATAATTTTATAGCCCCAAATAGCTGAGTGAACTTCCACAAAGCTATCATAGCAGTCTTCGTAACACTGTATATCCAGTTATGTCAGTTTACTGTTTAAAATGCTTTGATGGTTGTTTAATAAAGCCTGAACTTCAAATTCACTATAGCATACAAGATCTGGTCTCTGTCCATCAAAAAACTCCACGTCTATTCCCTACCACCTACCTTGTGCTACATAGCTACCTGCGTAAGAAAGTATTTTATTTGCAAATCTAGGAAATTGCCCTGCTCTTAATCTCTCCTCTTTCTTGGACAAACTTTTCCTGCTGCTTATAGTGTTGATGACCTCTTTGCTTGTTCAGCCCCAAAATGTCGTAATTCTGTACAAAAGTCACTTCCTCTGTAAAGTTGTTTTTGATCTTCTATTTACCCCCACTACTTGGACTTGATTAAGGGTCCCTTCCTCTGAGCTCCTATATTACGAAGCTCTATATTCAGTTATTACCCATTTCAGTATTTAGTAAGAACTGAATGCATGTGCCAGACATTGGACTAAGAGCTGGAGATATACTAAGATGAAGACACAAACTCTTCCCTCTATGATGCACTTGGTCTAGTCTAGCTCCTTTTTGGTACTATGTAATGCTGGTTTACTTGCCCTTTTCATTGTACTATGAGTTTCTTGAGATCAAGACATTTTGGCCTATAAATAGCTTCAGTTTTACCCATATGTGGAATGTAACTTAAGGGGCCATAAAAATCCTTGTAACATTTTTTAAAAACTAGCATGCCTATCTGCAAATGGGCAGTGATGTTATCTACATATTTGTGGTTTAAAAAAAAAAAACAAAAAACAAAAAACATCTTTTTTGACATGTTGTTTTGGTCTTTGTTCACATCTGTTAGCATTTTGGCAGAAGCCCAAGCTGTATCAGGGCATTATTTATGTAATGCTTCCTCTCAATACATGCCTTGGCTGAGTGGCATGAAAGCACCAGCTTTTCCATTAAATCAGGTCCTTATCTCTGACAGAATACTCACCTTGGTTTTCTTATTCTGCATTCTAGTTGCTTTAATAGACATCCTAGAGATTTTCTTATTAGCTCCCACTGCTGCAACCATGACAGCTGTAAACCATCAATTGTTGGGCTTGCTGGAGGCCTGCAAAGTACTGTGCCATGATAGCATGCTTCATCCAATTCATGGAACAACCAAAGTTCTGAATTTATGATTGAACTTTAATACGGATGGTTGGGGTAGAAAGTATCTCAGAGCTACTAAAACTCACTTTTCCTCCCAATCAATGCCACAGTGCATTTCAGAAAGCACTTTTTTTAACAACCAACAAGAAAAATATACATCTTCATATTTCTTGCCTGATGAGGTAAATTGTAGATACTTTTTGGAAATGTTTTGCATAAAACAACTCTTCAAAATTTTTATCTGTCATTGGGTACATGAATTGTCTGTACATGGAAAATGAGATAGGAGTTGGGAAATGTCTGAACACACTCAATAAAGGGTTCCCAGCTGTTTTTATGATAGTTTCTTTTCACCAAGGATGAATGTCACATACTTATGCAAGTGTCCCTGAGATTCTGGGATCCTGTCTAAAGGTACAATGTTCCCAAAGGCTCTTTGAAGAATGAACAAAAGCTTAAATACTTCACTGCTGTGTTAGTGTTTTAGAAATTAAAGGAGACAGACAAAAGCAGCAAAATACATTTTTCATACATTATCTCAGTACACATTGGCTACTCAATGAAAATATGAAATAGGGATAATATGATGTTTCCATTGATCCTTGTATCCTTATCAAGTTAATCCCCTCTCCTATGATTCTATTGTAACAGAAAGCCAAAAGGAAAAGCAAATATTCCCACACAGTATGACAGTGTAATACTATATTGGTTTTTAAATTTCTCAAAAATACATATTTACTATTCATGCATTAGTAAATTCTTTTTAAGTGACTAGTTGGTGATGACATTTTGAGGAGCGTTGAGAACTTGCAAGTGTCCAAAATGAGCATCTCCCATTCCCTCAATGAACTTAAAATGTAGGAAAGACACCAGCATGAAACATTTTCTCACATAAACACATGACTATAGTAAGCAATAAAGGGTATGGAGGGAAAAGTTAAAAGCACAGTGCAAGAACGTAACATGTTAAGCAGCTTTTTCCCCATGTCTACACCCAGCATGGATGTGCAGAGGAGTCGTCCTAGAAATGGCATGGACTAACAATTTCACAGCTCCAACATGGGCAGAGCTGCCCACTGTTTTGCTTGCATCAAGGTTCGTTGTTGTGTTAGTCAGGAACCACAGCTGGGGCACCATGCTGCCTGATAGCCAGGGATGGTCCCTTCCTGGCTCACAGGATTGTCTATGATTGGCCACTGCCTGGAAAGGTCTATTTGGGGTTTGCCAAAGGAAAACTTAATGTTTGTTGCAAGGCAGAAAGCTTGAAACATACTCTTCTAGTTTTCTAAGACTCCTTCCAGACTGTTCACAACAACAAAGATAGCATTCTTTATACATCTCTCTCTAGTTCCAAACTCAACCACACACACCATTCAGCTTGAGCCTCACAGCTCCCAAGAGAGGCACAGCTTAGTGTTCTTAGTTACAAGATAAGGGAACCAAGGCTCAAAAAGGTTAAGTGCCTTGCTCGAGGTCACACAGTTAATGCATTTTGGCACTGGGATTCAAACCCAGCTCTCCTGAATCAAAAGCAAGAGTTCTTGCCACCATGCCCTGATGCTTACCTCCTAAGATGTTCATCACCCCAATTCCAGGGATGAGTGTTTACATTCTCGTTTCTGTTGCCTTCTGGTTTTTGAGCACTTCAGGAACAATTCTAGTCTTTCCGGAACTTAAGAGTGGTAGGCAGAAGATGAGTCACAAGGAACAGATATGCTAAAAGTATCTCTTAGTAGGAGAAGGAAATTCAAATGGCCAGTGTCACAATGTCAGAGATGAAAGTCCGGGCAACTGACAAATTGAGTCTTCAACAAAAATCCATGGGAAGCAGTATGTTAAGAGAAAAAGATAAGGAAGAGTTTTGTTAAGACATGGGAGTCTCCAAGTGGCAGATCTCATTTTAGAAACTGTTTAAATACTTCAAGAAAAAAAAAAGTAGATTATTTTATCAATGTGGAAAAAAAGTCCCAGGGAAAGGCATACTCATTTGAGGAAAGCTTGCATGTATTCATTCATTCACACATTTATTTATTTACGGTAGTTCATACAAAGACCAGAGTTGAGGTATTAAAGCAACAATTACAGCTAGCTGCTGCTCCCGCCTGGTGAGCAGGTAAGAAAGGCTGTGAGTTAGACCTGAAAAAAAGCTGTTTAGAGACAAGTGTGATTTACCTTAAAATATTCCATTCTGCACTTGAAGTCAGCCTTTAAAAAAATTTCTCTGGCTTACATCATGTTCTCAGGGTACTTGGTTCTCTCAATTGGTGTATGGTTTTTCTAAGGAACAGAGGTAGTGGTCAAGTGAAACCAGTATATAATTATGTGTTCAGTCTGGATTGCTGCAGAGTCTAGGAAGTAAGGTAACCTTGGAAGATTAGAAATTAGTATTTAGTGTATTCTCTCTTTTTCTGGCCTGTCAGAGCCTGGAATGCAAGAATAGTAGGATTATTTAAAGCACAGAATTGGTGGGGCATGGTGGCTGACACCTGTAATACCAGCACTTTGGGAGACCAAGGCAGGTGGATCACCTGAGGTCAGGAGTTTGAGACCAGCCTGGTCAACATGGTGAAACCCCATCTCTACTAAAATACAAAAATTTGCTGGGCATGGTGGCACGTGCCTGTAATCCCACCTACTTGGGAGGCTGAGGCAGGAGAATTGCTTGAACCTGGAAGGCGGAGGTTGCAGTGAGCCAAGATCATGCCATTGCACTCCAGCCTGGGTGACAAGAGTGAAACTCCATCTCAAAAAACAAAAAACAAAACAAACAAAAAAAACCCTAAATAAATAAAATAAATCAATCACAGAATCTGAACTCAGGCTTTTTGGTGCTGAATCTTGGTTCTACCACTTATCATCTGAATGTCTGAGAGGAAGGTATTTTACTTCTGTTATCTCATCTACAAAATGAAAATAGAAGACATTTTTTTTCCTGTTCTTTCTCATCACTTCACTTTTCCCCGTCCTTTCTTGTCTCCTACCCATCTTCCTTCTCTGCCTCTCTGACTCCTTCCCTTCTACTTTCTACCTGGCATCATACTCCCTTTTTTTTTTCTTTCCTTTTGGCATCCTCCACTTGTAAATCTTCCCACCATGGTAGCCAAAGAGGCCAGATATCCTCTCAACTGGCAGTATGACCTTGTATGGGCCAACAACTCTGCCTGCAGAGACTTTGCCTCTGGAGGGCACAGCACACACCTGTAAAGGGAGATGAATGGATGGTAAGAGCACAGCCACGGCAGTGTGGTGCGGTCAGGAGGCAGCATCCATCCTAGCTGCACTGCTGCACTCCCGGGGCCCCTGATCCCTAGCCCATGCCTCAGCCTTCCTGTAGGCTGGCTGTAGTTTCCTTATGTCCATCCAAGCAATTTCTTTCTTTTTTTTTTTTTTTTTTTTTTTTTTTTTTTTTTGAGACGGAGTCTGGCTCTGTCCGCCAGGCTGGAATGCAGTGGCGCGATATCGGCTCACTGCAAGCTTCGCCTCCCATTCGGAGGTTCGCGCCATTCTCCTGCCTCAGCCTCCGAAGTAGCTGGGACTACAGGCGCCTGCTACTGCGCCCGGCTAATTTTTTGTATTTTCAGTAGAGACAAGGTTTCAACGTGTTAGCCAGGATGGTTTCAATCTCCTGACCTCGTGATCTGCCCGCCTCGGCCTCCCAGAGTGCTGGGATTACAGGCGTGAGCCACCGCGCCTGGTCCATCCCAGCAATTTCATCCAAGCAATTTCTTTTCTAAGTTAACCAAAGTTATATTGTTTTCCTCTAAGAATGCTGACAGATGAAATGGGAAGAATATTTCATTTGCAAAGACTAAAAAAAAGTGCAAGTTAAGCACTTAATATACCAGGGGGCATACAATAAGCATTGAACAAATATTAGCTATAATAAGTATTAAAACTAGTACTATTTTAGTATTACAGGCTATCTTACTGTATTTAAAAGAAATATACTTTTTTTCTGGGTATAATTTAAAATACATATCTGATTAAAAGAGAATGAATGATGAAGTATAAGAATTCTTAAAAACACAGAAAAGTATAAGGAAAAAAAAATGGAGGTAGTTCTTACTCTCGTTAACTAAAGAGTAATGGGTGTGACTGCTACGGAGGTAAGCCACTTGAATCTCCCTTCCAGAAAGAACTCATAGTACAGCTGCAAGAAGCATAATGGGCTGACAGCCTCCAGATATGAAACACCTCGGGGATTGTATTAGTCCATTTTCACACTGTTAATAAAGACATACTCGAGACTGGGTAATTTATTAAAAAAAAAAAAAAGAAAAAAGAGGTTTCATGGACTCCCAGTTCCACATGGCTGGGGAGAACTCACAATCATGGTAGAAGGTGAAAGGCACATCTTACATGGCAGCAGACAAGAAAGAATTGAGAGCCAAGCAAAAGGGGAAACCTCTAAAAAAGTAGAGACTTATTCACTACCACGAGAAAAGAATGGGGGAAACCGTCGCCATGATTCAATTACCTCAGAATTATAGGAGCTACAATTCAAGATGAGATTGGGATGGGGACATAGTCAAACCATATCAGGGATCCTCTCCAGCTTTTGAGCTGAGGCCATGCTCTTTCCAGGCAAAGCCAGCCAGTAACTATACTTGAGCATGGTGGAGGTACCAGGGCCTGGCCAATCTTGCTTAATAGGGAACTTCTCTAATGATCAGTCTTGCTCCAGAGATCTCTACTGGGTTGGCAGAGACTGTGTCACATCTATTTTGTGAATCCTTCCTGTCCAGTCCTGCTCTCCCTCCTCTCTCCTTTCACACATACTTGTCTGAAGACTTTTTCTGCCCAATCCTGCTTCCTCTTCCTTTTTTCTCTCACAGGTCTTACTCCCACAAAGTGCTTAAAATCCTAATTCCATCATAATGCCTGCTTCTAGAAGACCCAACTAACAGAAGTATATTTGTTTCCACTCATTTTTCTAAATGTCTATATTTGTGTGCATGTGTGTGATTTTTTGTTACATAATTGAGCTCATATGGTAGATCTAATTCCATACAATTTTTATTTGTCTTCACATTAAATATAAAAATGTTTCCATGTCATCAATTTCTAAAGACTAATGATTATGATTATTTTACTTGAATACAGTACCTCATTTAACCTTACATCAATTCAGAATTGGCACTACTAACCCCATGTTTAGAGATGAAGAAACTGAGGTTCAGGGAAGTTAAGTAACTTACCTGCAGAAACAAAGGAAGTAGACTGGGAGTAGAGCCCCCCAGTCTGTGGTCCCTTGTTAGGGCAGCACTAGCAAATGAATACAGACAAGGGGGCTGACAAGGTAGAAAGGACCTGATTAGGGAGGTCCTTATATGCCATGTGTAGGAGTCAATGCTCTTACTCAAAAGGCAATAGGGTGCTACCACAAGATTTTAATCAAGAAGAGATAAGACAAAATTCACATTTTATTTTTATTGATTTTTGAGATGGAGTCTCATTCTATCACCCATCCTGGAGTGCAGTGGTGCCATCTCAGCTCACTGCAACCTCCACTTCCCGTTCAAGTGATTCTCCTGCCTCAGCCTTCTAAGTAGCTGGGATTACATGCACCCACCGCCACGTCCAGCTAATTTTTGTATTTTTAGTAGAGATGGGATTTCACCATGTTGGCCAGGCTGGTCTCGAACTCCTGACCTCAGGTGATCCACCCATCTCGGCCTCCCAAAGTGTTGGGATTACGGGCGTGAACCACCGTGCCCAGCCAAAATTCACATTTTAGAAATGTTCATCTCTTGTACTCAGTGGTTCCATTTTTGCCCTTATCTAGCTCTCCCATGCTGAAAGAAGGTGGGACTTGGGGGATGAGGAAAGCCACTATCAGGTGGCTGGTTCCTATGTATCTGACCAAGCTTCAAGCTGCATTCTCCTGCAATCTCATCATTGGCTTGTCTTTATTTCCAACTTTTTTTGTTCCTCCAAGAATAATTCCTGCAGCTACAACACAGACTTTCTTCCAGGCCACCAGAGTCCTGCCTGTCTCACCAAATCTCATCACTGCTTATGACCCAGCATGACATTTAGAGAACATTGGAAAGACTTATTTAAGAAGTGACAAAAGGGAGGTACTTGTAATTAAGAGCCGTCTACTGAGCCTAGAAAGGGATGCAAACTCCTCTGGGCATAGTGAAGAACACAGATGATGCCTGTGCAGTGCCCAAAGGAACAAGTAGGCAGAAAACTGCTCTATGCTGTCAGTGTCCAGCCCAAAGCTTTGGGTGGGTGCCAGATTAATGGAGGAGAAGCTGGATAAACTGGGTTCTTGTGGTTCGGATGAGAGGTCCAGAGAATGACTATCTATAACTGGCTGATTAGAAGAGATTTCCCCTGAACTTCATATATCACATTGCACAGGCCCTGTGAGGAGGTCTTGCTGTTTGTGGGGCATTAAGAGATTAAAATGTTGGCAAGGAAATTGGAATTCTAACAGGAAGTAGGTAGACCACAGGATAATTATCTATGAACACATGAAGCATCCTCCTCTTCCACCTCGACTCCTGGGGACTCCTCAAGACACTCTAGGTAGTGATAGAGAAGGGGCTAAGTACTTTCTTGGAGCAGGTTGCTGAGAGCCTAGGAACTAGTGAGGACTGGTGAAATGTGTCTTTACCAGGTCAAGGAATTACTTAGGTAATCACTGAGTGTCATTCTCCAATTTTTATTGCCGCTCTGTCCTGTTCCTTGTTTAGTGTGTCAGTACTCATACAGCATGACATATATCAAACTATTATATCTCTTTTCTAACTTCTGGTAGGAAATAAGGATAGATGGTTTGGCTGGTTTTGCCCTCTGTACATAACATGACTTCTGCATGTATCTCCTTTACTTTTCTACCTTATAAAATGATTTTGTAATTAGTAATAGCTTTATTTTATATGACAGAGTGGGACCAAGGTACTGCTGTTTCCTCGTAAAAATCCCCATGACATTTGATGTTATTCCACTCAAAGAAGGCAATAAAAATTCATTGTTGCACTCAAAGACAGTTGGGCAGAATACTCAAAAGCCATCATAAATTGAGTAGAGGGGCCTCTTTCTATGGGGGTAGGGACTAAACTTAAAGGTATATTTACAGACTCGGCCATGGTTAATTCGGGGACTATGGTGGTCTTGTCTGTGGGCAGCATCTTGGCTTACCTTTTCAGCTTCCTGTGGACCATAGATGCTGCCCACAGACAAGACCACCATAGTCCCTGAATTAACCATGGCTGAGTCTGTAAATATACCTTTAAGTTTAGTCCCACTCCTCAATTAGCCTTGGTAATGGTGTGGCAGATTATATTTTTCAAGAATAGTAATGGCAATATCTCTGGTCTCACATGCATTTCTAGAATCTTGCCACTTTTCCATCACATCCTAGATGCTACTTCCCTTCTCCTTAAAACAGGGCCAGTCTTTGTCGAACAAGTAGAAAGAAGCAGAAGTAATGATATTACTTCTGAGGTTGGGTCATCAAAGGCCATACAAATTCTACTTGGCTGTCTGGTTTTTATATGCTCACCCTTGGAAGCAAGCCACTGTGTTGTAAGCTAGCCAAGGCCCCATGGAGAGACTATGCCTAAGTGTTCCAGCCTACAGCCCCCATTAAGGTCCTAGGTGATTGCATCAACCACAGACGTGTGAGTGAACAATTCTCCAGGTGATTCTAGCCATCAGCCTTCAAGCTCCCACCGTGTAGAACAGAGCTGTCCCTCCAGGGCCCTACCCAAATTGTGGAGTTATGAACAAACTAAAAGTTATTATTTGGGGGTGGCTGCTACACGGTCATAGTAACTAGAACAAATGGGCTTGTTGCCAGCATGACACGGTTTTCACTGTGGTAGAGGTAAGAGCTCAATGTTCTGGTACCAAGAACATGAAGTAGCAGCATTCTGCAGCTATCTTTTAGGCTGAAATTACATAGTGAGAAAGAGCAAAGTCTTTGGAACCCAAAGAACCTGGGTTCAATCCCAGTACTGCCCCTACCAGTGGTATATTGATCCCCGTTGTAAGAAGAGGACAATTTAATTTGCCTCACTAAGTTGCAGAGAGCCTTTGAAGTACTTAATACATACTGGCATATACTCTCTTAGGAACTAAGATAACTGACCCAGTGGAGCCCAGTTTTTTAGGAAGAAGCAGCAGCACTTTGGGGAATAGGCTATTAAAAATAATAATGGGAGGAACACCTTCCACTTCTACCCTTTGATTCTTGAACCTGTGGCATTTTGGCTGTGGAATTTAAAAGCACCATACTGTAGTCACTGGTTCAGAACATATATAACACTTTCATTTAATAAAAGAGTGTTAATGTCCACATACTTCATTATGATTTGGTGGATTAGATGTCATTCAGTTGATGATGGGTATCTCAGGTTGTACCATCACCTGGTATTCCAAGTCCAGATATTTAGACTCTATTTGGGCTCATTAAAAAGCAGGAGTCAGAGGTCTATACATAGGCCTCTTTGTCATAGATTTCAGCAGCATTATGCCAGCTGGGTCAAAAGCCCTAAATGGTAGACTAGTTTGCACCGCAGCTTGGACCTAATGCAGACCTTGTTTTGCTCCAGGTCTCACCCAGCACTGTCAGTTGCTTAGCAGATGAATGAGGGCAGCACACTCAAATTGGTATAAGCTATTTCTGAAATTCAAAGAGACCACTATGCCTCTTTCTTTTTAAAAAAATTTTTTTATTATACTTTAAGTTTTAGGGTACATGCGCACAACATGCAGTTTTGTTACACATATACACATGTGCCATGTTGGTGTGCTGCACCCATTAACTCGTCATTTAACATTAGGTTTATCTCCTAATGCTATCCCTCCCCCCTCCCCCCACCAAAAGACACACGAAAAAGTGCCTCTTTCTTAATGGTAGGCAGCTTGTCTTTCACTTTGGAAAGGATATCCCAACAAGCCCCAGACATCTGAACCCTTAGTAACTTTTCCAAAGAGACAGAGCCCTTAAGTTTCACGGTATTCACCACCCACCCTCTAGCACATCTTTGTCTTACTAAGGCTTCTAGGATACTGGCCTTGTGCTGTTCTTCCAGTCCAGTCAGTGTAATGAATGATCTATAGGATGTCAAAAGTGTCAAAGTTCTCCACACCCTTATGACTGAGAGGAGGAGAGTTAATGAGTTGATACCGCTCTTTCCTTGCCAGGTAAAACAAACTGCTTCTGGTAGTCCTTAATGTTAATATAGAGGGGGGGAAAAAAGCACTTAATCAGTATGCATATCAGCTGTCAAGGGCTGCGTTTATTTGCTTAAGTAAATATGCCACATCTGGAACAGCAGCTGTAAATTAAAATCACTACTTAATTGAATTTACGATACTCCACAGTCATTCTCTACAATCGATTTGCCAAATGGGGCGGTTAAATGAGGATGTGATAAGAATTATTACCCCTTTGACCCTCGTCTTCTATGAGGGCATTATTTTCTGTTGTATTCCCATAGATAAAGCAGTGACTCTGGCTTACATGCTGATAAAGAAGAGAAATTCCTTGGGCTTCTACAGAAATAAAAACCACAAATACCCACACTCTACAGATCAGGGAACCAAGTGATATAGTTTGAGTGTTTTGTCCCTTCCAAACCTCATGTTGAATTGTGATCTCCCATGTTGGAGGTGGGCCTAGTCGGTGGTGTTTGGGTCATGGGGGCAGATCCCCCATGAATGGTTTGGTGCAGTCCTCACCACAATGAGTGAGTTTTCACGTTATCAGTTCACACAATATCTGGTTGTTTAAGAAAGCCTGGCACCTCCTCCCTCTCTCTCTTGCTCCTTCTCTCGCCTGTGGCTCGCCTTTGCCTTTCACCATGATTATAAGCTCCTGAGGTCCTCACCAGAAACAGATGCTGGCACCATGCTTCATGAACAGCCTGCAGAGCTGTGAATCAAATAAACGTGTTTTCTTTATACATTACCCAGTCTCAGATATTCCTTTATAGCAACGCAAACGGACTAACACAATGTAATGATTTTGCCATTTTCTCAGTATGCCCGTTCCAACTCTGCATTTAGGAACCAAGGAAATGTCTACAGAATGACTAGGCAGAACTGCTGGGTCCACTGTGAGATAAACTACTCTAGCCAAGCCATTTCACTGCTGATCTCCACAAGCTCCCACTAAGATTCTTAGAATCCATTCTAACACATATTTTCCAAGTTTTGGCTCTTATAAAATGCACATTTTCCTACTTTTTAGTTTAAACTTAGCTGTATCCTAGTTAGAATTTTACATGTCTTTCCGGGACTTTCTGTACTATGACTCTGGTAATGGGTCTAGAAGGAATTGGGTATATTGGAGTGGGTCTAGGGGAGAATAAGCATCTTCTCACAAGGCACCTGCTTCAGGGGATCTTCAGGCAGGTGAGCCTCTGTAGTAAAGGAGGAAGAATTTCTTGTACTGGCAAGGGTGCTCAGGAAATTGAGGGGCTTGTGGTTTTCAGATTTTACCCAAAGATTTCCTTTTCAATTCTAAACATTTATCTCCATTTCAATTAAGACCCTAATTTTCACATAAGACTTGGAAAGTATACAAATATTACTTATAGTTTTCAAACTATAGAAACAAATTTTGAGTCTGGTTTTCAGCTCTGAATCCTTGCTGATGCTGAAAGTTTTAAGCCTTAAGCTTGTTTTCTTTGTGTAAGCTCTCTGATGCAGTTAGAAGTGCTCAAATCATTTCACCATCCTTAAGCCACCATTACCATTGTAATGGTCAGGTTCAGTGTTCAATTGGCCCCCCAAGCCTTGTCTTCCATGGGTGCTCTTTCCCAGGATTCAACAGATAATACATGAGTTAATTGTGAAAATAAAGAATGCCATGGGTTATCAGTATCATATTTTCCACTGGTAATGAGATCATTTTTTTCAAGTCCAGTTATATTCTTATTTTGATAACCTTTTTCCTGAGATACCTCTGCTGTTACCAAGTATCAGTAAAGACCTACAGAGGAAAACAAACAAAAGAAAACATTAAGTATTTCAAGCAGAGAGAACTTAATAGAGTAAAACAATTAAAATGCATGAAAAGGGCTGGAGCAGCAGAAAGAAGACAAGATGTCACCCTGAAATCAGGAAATTGCTATCATCTTAGCAGTGAAGCCCATTGGCACGCACTTTCTAACATGCCGGAACTAGAACTTCCAAAGAATGCTGCCCCTGCCAGAGCTGAAAGCCATGAAGAGTTGGCTTGCAGGAGTAAATGCACAGCCATCTGATCTCCACAACTCTTCAACAACCAGCAGCTACTAGAGCAACTGCCAATGTGTTTGGAGCCAGAATCAAAATTGTTCTTCCTTCTTTCCACTCTCAGACCCCTTATCAGTACACCTCCTTTTTGGCAGAATTTAACAAGAAGCCAGCTGCTGAAAGAGTCTGATAAACACAATCCCTTCTTACTCAGAGTCCCAGTTCCGGTAGCTCAAAGTAGACTACAGAATAATAGGTATAAAGTTGGTAGAAAATATAAATAACTAAAGATGGCTGGATGGAGAGATAAATTTGGGGATGTTGGTGGCATTGAGAAGTTGTTTTAACAGCCCTAGGATATTCTGTTTTATGAAAAGTAAAATTCCCCATTTATTTAAAAAATATTTGTATTCAGGGTGTTTAGGATATCCATCACCTCAAGCATTTGTTATTTCAATTAGTTTAGGACATTTCAAGTCCTCATTTCTATTAATAGCAGTTTTGAAATATATACTACATTGTTCTTAACTATAGTTACTCTACTACTGAACATTACAATTTATTCCTTTTATTGTTCGTCCTTTCATAAAGTCTAAGAACCCCTTTGTAGAACACTCAATCTCATATCCTCTTGCAGTTGTTGCTTTGCACCTGCATCACCAGTTTCTACCTCTCTTCTGAATCTTTCCCAAAGTCATACAAACATGCACTAATATGTCCTACCTTGATAGCTGCCTAGACTCCAACTTCTACCCCAGTTACTACATATTTCTGATTCCTTTATGGCAGAACTCTAGTGTTGTTATCTCAACTTCATCTCCTTTCCCCATTTCGTAAATCAACCCCAAGCAGGTCTTCACCATTCCCCTGCCACCAAAAGAGTTTATGTCCATTTCTCCGTGACTTCTCAGGCCTCACCTTATTCTGTTTATCAGAAACCACTAATAGACACAGTGGCTCTGATTCTTTCTTTACTTAGACTGTAGAATACTATTATCTTTGTCCTTTGATATAACTTCCTATGTCTGGTTAGTTACTTTTCCCAATACTTACCTGTCTCCCAGACCCCTAAACACTGTGTGTCCTAGATCTTGGACTCACATACATCTTCTATGTATCTTAACTTTTTAGATTATTTCATTACGTTCCACAGATTATAATATCATCATCTTGACAAGAATTCTAAAATGTCTATCTGTAGCACCAATTTCTACCCTCAACTTTGGTCTCAAATATATAGAACTGGCTACTTGGCATCACAACTTTATTCAACTTTACCCTAAATTAAGACTCTCAAACTTCACCTCTACTGAACTCTTCATTCCACTCAATCCTGTCTCTCTCTAGTGTCTCCAGTCTCAGAAAAATGGAAACACCTTTCTTCTAGACATTCAGGCCCAAATCCTTGACTTCATCCTTTTACTCTCATATTTACTCATACTCTGTGTTGCACCTTGAAGCACATCCTATGTGCTCTTCTAAATATTTCCAAAATACGATTATTTCTTTTCAATCCTGCTGCTACCAACTGTTTTAAGACACCATCATTTCTTGCCTGCATTATTGAAATACTCTATTAGTTTGGTGCAAAAGTAGTTGCGGTTTTTGCCATTGAAAGTAATGGCAAGGCTGGGCGCTGTGGCTCCCGCATGTAATCCCAGCATTTTGAGAGGCTGGAGCAGGTGGATCACTTGAGGTCAGGAGTTTGAGACCATCCTGGCCAACATGGTGAAACCCCGTCTCTACTAAAAATACAAAAATTAGCCAGGAGTGGTGGTGTATGCCTGTAATCCCAGCTACTCAGGAGGCTGAGGCAGGAGAATTGCTTGAACCTGGGGCAGTGAGCTGAGACGGTGCCACTGCACTCTAGCCTGGGCAAGAGAGACTCCATCTCAAGAGAAAAAAGAAAAAAAAAAGTAATGGCAAAAGCTGCAATTACTTTTGTACCAACCTAATATATGGTCTTTATTTCCATGTTTTGCTGTGTTTACTCCTCTGCTGAAAATCAGATATGGGTGAAAGAATAGACACACAATTAGTGAGACAGTATAGAGAGTTTAGAAATAGACCCACATAAATATGATCAATTGATTTTCTATAAAGGCACTAAGGCAATTCACTGGAAAACAGATAATCTTTCAACAAATGGTGTTGAATTAACTAGACATCCATGAACAACAACAAAAATAAACCTCAATCTAGACTTCCAACTGACATAAAAACTCAAGATGGATCAGAGATACTAATGTAAGTGTGTAAAACTATGAAGCCTTTAGAAGAAAACTTTTGTAAACTTGAGTTAGAGTTTCAGACATCACAACAAAAGCATGATCTATAAAAGAAAAACATGATAAATTGGACTTCTTCCAAGTTGAAAAATTTTTCTCTGCAAAAGACACTTCAGGAGAATAAGCCACAATAAAGCAAAAATGTTTCTAAATCACATTTCTGAAAAATTATCTGTATCTAGAATATATAAAGTATTCTCAAAACTTAATTTTAAAAAATTAAATTGGTGAGGATTCTAAAATGTCTATCTCTAACACCAAATTCTACCCCAAACTTTGGGTAAATTTTTTTAAAAAAACCAAAAATAGACAGATGGATATGCCCTGACTTTCCCAAAAGCTTAATTCTGAGTTTTTCAGTTTCCTCTCTTTGGCTAGAGCTGGATCACATGTTCCCATAAATACAAGGGCATGTGAAAAGAAGAATATTTTGATTTACCGCATTGTATCCCTGAGGCTGCATAAAACTAGTGTTTTCCTGCTACATAAATATTTATATATTGCCTATATATTATTTATATGTTAATGAGTGTCCTTGACCTTTAGCACTTCCATTTATTCCTGTCTTGTAATTATGTTCAACAAAAAAATGCTCCTAGGATATGGAAATTTAGCAACACACTCTTGAAAAAATATTGCGTCAAAGAAGAGATAAGAAGGAAATTAGGGCTGGGCACGGTGGCTCATGCCTGTAATCCCAGCTACTCGGGAGGCTGAGGCCGGAGAATTGCTTGAACCCAGGAAGCAGAGGTTGCAGTGAGTAGAGATTGTGCCATTGCACTCCAGCCTGGGTGACAGAGCGAGACTCTGCCTCAAAAAAAAAAAAAAAAAAAAAAAAAAAAAAAAAAAAAACAGATAGAAAAAGGAAATTAGGTAAATAAGACAAAAACAAAAATACAACATATGCAACTCACAGTATGAAGCAAAAGCAGTGCTAAGAGGAATGTTCATAAAAATAAGTCCCTTAATTAAAAAGGGGAAAGATTTCAAACAACCTAATTTTACATTTCAAAAAACTAGAAAAAGAAACCAAGCCCAAAATTAGGAGAAGATAGGAAATACAAAGATTAGAGCAGAAATAAATGAAATAAAGAACAGAAAAAAACATAAAACTAACAGTTTTTTTTAAAAAAAAAACAAGCAAAGTTGACATACCCTTAAACTAAGAAAGAAAGAAAGAGAGGACTCAAAATCAGAAATAAAAATAGAGACATTACAACTGATGCCACAGAAATAAAAAGGATCAGTAGAGACTAATATGATCAACCTAGAAGAAAATTCTTAGAAACATACAACCTACCAATAAAGAAATAGAAGGTCTGAACAGATCTATAACTAGTATGGATATTGAATTAGTAACAAAAACCTCCCCAAAAAGAAAAGCCCAGAGCTGCATAGCTTCATGTGTTCATTCCACCAAACATTTAAAGATGAACTAATACCAATCCTTCTCAAACTCTTCAAAAAAAAAAAAAAATGAACAGGAGGGAACAATTCCAAACTCAATTTATTAGGCCAGCATTAGTCTAATATCAATACCAGGAAAAGATAGCACAAGAAAACCAGAGGCCAATATCCCTGAATAATATAGACACAAAAATTCTCGAGAAAATGCTACCAAAGCACATCCAGCCACACATTAAAAGGATTATACATTGTTGCTAAGTAATATTTATCCCTGGGATACAAATATGATTCAACATATGAAAACTAATATGATACATTAATGGAGCAAATCATGAAAATCATATGATCATTGCAATAGATACAGAAAAAGTGTTAGGCAAAATTCAACATTCTTTCATAATAAAAACTCTTGATAAACTAGGAATAGAAGAAAATTACTTCAAGATAATAAAGGCCATATATGAAAAGCCCACAGCTAATATTATACACAGAGAAAAACAAAGTGTTTCCTCTAACATCAGGAACAAGATGAGGATGCCCACTCTTGCCATTTCCATTCAATATAGTACTAGAAGGCCTAGCCAGAGCAATTGAAGGGAAAAACCAAAAGACATCCAAATCAGAAAGGAGGATGTAAAATTGTAGATGACATAGTCTTATATTAATATTTATAAAACCCTAAAAACACCATTATAAAAAAATCCATTAAAGCTAATACATGAATTCAGTAAACTTGCAGGTTGCAAAATGAACATAAAAAAATCAATTGAATACCTATACATGAACAAACTATCTGAAAAGTAAATTAGGACAACAATCCCATTTATGTTAGTGCCAAAAAGAGTGAATAAAAAACCTAGTAATAAATCTAACTAAGGTGGTAAAAGACTTGTATACAAAAAGATATAAAACACTGATGAAAGAAATTCAACAAGACAAAAACAAATGGAAAGACATCCTGTGTTCATGCACTGGAAGACTTAATATTATTAAAATGTTCATACTTCCCAAAGAGATCTATAGATTCAAAGCAATCTCCATATTAAAACCCCAATGGCATTTTTACATAAATAGAAAAATATTCTGAACTTTATATGGAGCCACAAAAACCACCAACAGCCAAACCAATCTTGAGAAATAAGAACAAAGCTGAAAGCCTCGCACTGCCTGATTTCAAAGTACATTACCAAGCTGTAGTAATCAAAAGAGTATGGTAGTCCAGGCACAGTGGCTCAGGCCTGTAATCCCAGCCCTTTAGGAGGCAAATGTGGGTGGATCACTTGAGCTCAGGAGTTTGAGACCAACCTGGGCAACACAGCAAAACCCTATCTCTACAAAAAATACAAAAATTTGCTGGGCATGGTGGTGTGCATGTGTAGTCCCAGCTACTTGGGGGCAGGAGGATTGCTTGAACCTGGGAGGTCAAGGCTGCAGTGAGCCAAGAGTGCACCACTATACTCCAACCTGGGTGACAAAGTGAGAACCTGTCTTAAAAAACAACAAGAGGAGGAGCCAAGATGGCTGAATAGGAACAGCTCCGGTCTACAGCTCCCAGCGTGAGCGACGCAGAAGACGGGTGATTTCTGAGTTTCCATCTGAGGTACCGGGTTCATCTCACTAGGGAGTGCCAGACAGTGGGCACAGGTCAGTGGGTGCAGCGCACGGTGCGCAAGCTGAAGCAGGGCGAGGCATTGCCTCACTCCAGAAGCGCAAGGGGTCAGGGAGTTCCCTCTCCTAGTCAAAGAAAGGGGCAACAGATGGCACCTGGAAAATCGGATCACTCCCACCCAAATACTGCGCTTTTCCGACGGGCTTAAAAAACGGCACACCATGAGATTATATCCTGCATCTGGCTCGGAGGGTCCTATGTCCACGGAGTCTCACTGACTGCTAGCACAGCAATCTGAGATCAAACTGCAAGGTGGCAGCAAGGCTGGGGGAGGGGCGCCTGCCATTGCCCAGGCTTGCTTAGGTAAACAAAGCAGCCGGGAAGCTCCAACTGGGTGGAGCCCACCACAGCTCAAGGAGGCCTGCCTGCCTCTGTAGGCTCCACCTCTGGGGGCAGGGCACAGACAAACAAAAAGACAGCAGTAACCTCTGCAGACTTAAATGTCCCTGTTGAAGAGAGCAGTGGTTCTCCCAGCACACAGCTGGAGATCTGAGAATGGGCAGACTGCCTCCTCAAGCAGGTCCCTGATCCCTGACCCCTGAGCAGCCTAACTGGGAGGCACCCCCCAGTAGGGGCAGACTGACACCTCACATGGCTGGGTACTCCTCTGAGACAAAACTTCCAGAGGAACGAGCAGACAACAGCATTCACGGTTCATGAAAAACCACTGTTCTGCAGACACTGCTGCTGATACCCAGGCAAACAGGGTCTGGAGTAGACCTCTAGCAAACTCCAACAGACCTGCAGCTGAGGGTCCTGTCTGTTAGAAGGAAAACTAACAAACAGAAAGGACATCCATACCGAAAACCCATCTGTACATCACCATCATCAAAGACCAAAAGTAGATAAAACCACAAAGATGGGGAAAAAAACAGAGCAGAAAAACTGGAAACTCTAAAAAGCAGAGCACCTCTCCTCCTCCAAAGGAACGCAGTTCCTCACCAGCAACGGAACAAAGCTGGACGGAGAATGACTTTGACAAGTTGAGAGAAGAAGGCTTCAGACGATCAAATTACGAGCTACAGGAGGAAATTCAAACCAAAGGCAAAGAAGTTAAAAACTTTGAAAAAATTTCAGACGAATGTATAACTAGAATAACCAATACAGAGAAATGCTTAAAGGAGCTAATGGAGCTGAAAGCCAAGGCTCGAGAACTACGTGAAGAATGCAGAAGCCTCAGGAGCTGATGCGATCAACTGGAAGAAAGGGTATCAGCCATGGAAGATGAAATGAATGAAATGAAGCGAGAAGGGAAGTTTAGAGAAAAAAGAATAAAAAGAAACGAACAAAGCCTCCAAGAAATATGGGACTATGTGAAAAGACCAAATCTACATGTAATTGGTGTACCTGAAAGTGACGGGGAGAATGGAACCAAGTTGGAAAACACTCTGCAGGATATTATCCAGGAGAACTTCCCCAATCTAGCAAGGCAGGCCAACGTTCAGATTCAGGAAATACAGAGAACGCCACAAAGATACTCCTCGAGAAGAGCAACTCCAAGACACATAATTGTCAGATTCACCAAAGTTGAAATGAAAGAAAAAATGTTAAGGGCAGCCAGAGAGAAAGGTCGGGTTACCCACAAAGGGAAGCCCATCAGACTAACAGCGGATCTCTCAGCAGAAACTCTACAAGCCAGAAGACAGTGGGGGCCAATATTCAACATTCTTAAAGAAAAGAATTTTCAACCCAGAATTTCATATCCAGCCAAACTAAGCTTCATAAGTGAACGAGAAATAAAATACTTTACAGACAAGCAAATGCTGAGAGATTTTGTCACCACCAGGCCTGCCCTACAAGAGCTCCTGAAGGAAGCACTAAACATGGAAAGGAACAACCGGTACCAGCCACTGCAAAATCATGCCAAAATGTAAAGACCATTGAGACTAGGAAGAAACTGCATCAACTAACGAGCAAAATAACCAGCTAACATCATAATGACAGGTTCAAATTCACACATAACAATATTAACTTTAAATGTAAATGGACTAAATGCTCCAATTAAAAGACACAGCCTGGCAAATTGGATAAAGAGTCAAGACCCATCAGTGTGTTGTATTCAGGCAACCCATCTCACATGCAGAGACACATATAGGCTCAAAATAAAAGGATGGAGGAAGATCTACCAAGCACATGGAAAACAAAAAAAGGCAGGGGTTGCAATCCTAGTCTCTGATAAAACAGACTTTAAACCAACAAAGATCAAAAGAGACAAAAAAGGCCATTACATAATGGTAAAGAGATCAAGTCAACCAGAAGAGCTAACTATCCTAAATATATATATACACCCAATACAGGAGCACCCAGATTCATAAAGCAAGTCCTGAGTGACCTACAAAGAGACTTAGACTCCCACACATTAATAATGGGAGACTTTAACACCCCACTGTCAACATTAGACAGATCAACGAGACAGAAAGTCAACAAAGATACCCAGGAATTGAACTCACCTCTGCACCAAGCAGACCTAATAGACATCTACAGAACTCTCCACCCCAAATCAACAGAATATACATTTTTTTCAGCACCACACCACACCTATTCCAAAATTGACCACATACTTGGAAGTAAAGTACTCCTCAGCAAATGTACAAGAACAGAAATTATAACAAACTATCTCTCAGACCACAGTGCAATCAAACTAGAACTCAGCATTAAGAAACTCACTCAAAACCACTCAACTACACGGAAACTGAACAACCTGCTCCTGAATGACTACTGGGTACATAACGAAATGAAGGCAGAAATAAAGATGTTCTTTGAAACCAACGAGAACAAAGACACAACATACCAGAATCTCTGGGACACATTCAAAGCAGTGTGTAGAGGGAAATTTATAGCACTAAATGCCCACAAGGGAAAGCAGGAAAGATCCAAAATTGACACCCTAACATCACAATTAAAAGAGCTAGGGAAGCAAGAGCAAACACATTCAAAAGCTAGCAGAAGGCAAGAAATAACTAAAATCAGAGCAGAACTGAAGGAAATAGAGACACAAAAAACCCTTCAAAAAATTAATGAATCCAGGAGCTGGTTTTTTGAAGGGACCAACAAAATTGATAGACTGCCAGCAAGACTAATGAAGAAAAAAAGAGAGAAGAATCAAATAGACACAATAAAAAATGATAAAGGGGATATCATCACCAATCCCACAGAAACACAAACTACCATCAGAGAATACTACAAACACCTCTACGCAAATAAACTAGAAAATCTAGAAGAAATGGATAAATTACTTGACACATACACTCTCCCAAGACTAAACCAGGAAGAAGTTGAATCTCTGAATAGACCAATAACAGGAGCTGAAATTGTGGCAATAATCAATAGTTTACCAACCAAAAAGAGTCCAGGACCAGATGGATTCACAGCTGAATTCTACCAGAGGTACAAGGAGGAACTGGTACCATTCCTTCTGAAACTATTCCAATCAATAGAAAAAGAGGGAATCCTCCCTAACTCATTTTATGAGGCCAGCATCATCCTGATACCAAAGCCAGGCAGAGACACAACCAAAGAAGAGAATTTTAGACCAATATCCTTGATGAACATTGATGCAAAAATCCTCAATAAAATACTGGCAAACCGAATCCAGCAGCACATCAAAAAGCTTATCCACCATGATCAAGTGGGCTTCATCCCTGGGATGCAAGGCTGCTTCAACATACACAAATCAATAAATGTAATCCAGCATATAAACAGAACCAAAGACAAAAACCACATGATTATCTCAATAGATGCAGAAAAGGCCATTGACAAAATTCAACAACGCTTCATGCTAAAAACTCTCAATAAATTGGGTATTGATGGGACATATCTCAAAATAATAAGAGCTATCTATGACAAACCCACAGCCAATATCACACTGAATGGGCAAAAACTGGAAGCATTCCCTTTGAAAACTGGCACAAGACAGGGATGCCCTCTCTCACCACTCCTATTCAACATAGTGTTGGAAGTTCTGGCCAGGGCAATTAGGCAGGAGAAGGAAATAAAGGGTATTCAATTAGGAAAAGAGGAAGTCAAATTGTCCCTGTTTGCAGACGACATGATTGTATATCTAGAAAACCCCATTGTCTCAGCCCAAAATCTCCTTAAGTTGATAAGCAACTTCAGCAAAGTCTCAGGTTACAAAATCAATGTGCAAAAATCACAAGCATTCTTATACACCAATAACAGACAAACAGAGAGCCACATCATGAGTGAATTCCCATTCACAATTGCTTCAAAGAGAATAAAATACCTAGGAATCCAACTTACAAGGGACATGAAGGACCTCTTCAAGGAGAACTACAAACCACTGCTCAAGGAAGTAAAAGAGGATACAAACAAATGGAAGAACATTCCATGCTCATGGGTAGGAAGAATCAATATCGTGAAAATGGCCATACTGCCCAAGGTAATTTATAGATTCAATGCCATTCCCATCAAGCTACCAATGACTTTCTTCACAGAATTGGAAAAAACTACTTTAAAGTTCATATGGAACCAAAAAAGAGCCCACATTGCCAAGTCAATCCTAAGCCAAAAGAACAAAGCTGGAGGCGTCACGCTACCTGACTTCAAACTATACTACAAGGCTACAATAACCAAAACAGCATGGTACTGGTACCAAAACAGAGACATAGATCAATGGAACAGAACAGAGCCCTCAGAAATAACGCCGCATATCTACAACTATCTGATCTTTGACAAACCTGAGAAAAACAAGAAATGGGGAAAGAATTCCCTATTTAATAAATGGTGCTGGGAAAACTGGCTAGCCATATGTAGAAAGCTGAAACTGGATCCCTTCCTTACACCTTATACAAAAATCAATTCAAGATGGATTAAAGACTTAAACGTTAGACCTAAAACCATAAAAACCCTAGAAGAAAACCTAGGCATTACCATTCAGGACATAGGCACGGGCAAGGACTTCATGTCTAAAACACCAAAAGCAATGGCAACAAAAGCCAAAATTGACAAATGGGATCTAATGAAACTAAAGAGCTTCTGCACAGCAAAAGAAACTACCGTCAGAGTGAACAGGCAACCCACAAAATGTGAGAAAATTTTTGCAACCTACTCATCTGACAACAGGCTAATATCCAGAATCTACAATGAACTCAAACAAATTTACAAGAAAAAAACAAACAACCCCATCAAAAAGTGGGTGAAGGACATGAACAGACACTTCTCAAAAGAAGACATTTATGCAGGCAAAAGACACATGAAAAAATGCTCACCATCACTGGCCATCAGAGAAATGCAAATCAAAACCACAATGAGATATCATCTCACACCAGTTAGGATGGCAATCATTAAAAAGTCAGGAAACAACAGGTTCTGGAGAGGCTGTGGAGAAATAGGAACACTTTTACACTGTTGGTGGGACTGTAAACTAGTTCAACCATTGTGGAAGTCAGTGTGGCGATTCCTCAGGGATCTAGAACTAGAAATACCATTTGATCCAGCCATCCCATTACTGGGTATATACCCAAAGGACTATAAATCATGCTGCTATAAAGACACATGCACACATATGTTTATTGCGGCATTAATCACAATAGCAAAGACTTGGAACCAACCCAAATGTCCAACAATGATAGACTGGATTAAGAAAATGTGGCACATATACACCATGGAATACTATGCAGCCATAAAAAAGGACAAGTTCATGTCCTTTGTAGCGACATGGATGAAGTTGGAAATCATCATTCTCAGTAAACTATCGCAAGAACAAAAAGCCAAACACCGCATATTCTCACTCATAGGTGGGAATTGAACAATGAGAACACATGGACACAGGAAGGGGAACATCACACTCTGGGGACTGTTGTGGGGTGGGGGAGGGGGGAGGGATAGCATTGGGAGATATGCCTAATGCTAGATGACGAGTTAGTGGGTGCAGCGCACCAGCATGTCACGTGTATACATATGTAACTAACCTGCACATTGTGCACATGTACCCTAAAACTTAAAGTATAATAATAATTAAAAAAAAAAAAGCCAGGCACAGGGGCTCACACCTGTAATCCCAGCACTTTGGGGAGGCTGAGGCAGGAGGCTTACCTGAGGTCAGGAGTTCAAGACCAGCCTCACCAACATGGAGAAACCCCATCACTACTAAAAATACAAAATTAGCTTGGCATGGTGGCACATGCCTGTAATCCCAGCTACTTGGGAGGCTGAGGCAGGAGAATCACTTGAACCCAGGAGGCGGAGGTTGTGGTGAGCCGAGATCATGCCACTGCACTCCAGCCTGGGCAACAGAGCGAAACTCTGTCTCAAATAAATAAATAAATAAATAAATAAATAAACCATATATTAAACAACAACAACAACAAAAAAAAAACAGTATGGTAAAGGCATAATGATAGACATACAGAGCAATGTAACAGAATGGAGAGCCCAGAAATATATCCAAGTATATATGGTCAGCTGATCTTCAACAAGGCTGTTATGACTACATAATGGGAAAATAATAGTCTCTTCAAGAAATGGGACTAGGAAAACTGGATAGTCACATAGAAAATAATGACGCATCTCACACCATATACAAAAACCAAACTCAAAATGAATTCAAGACATAAATGTAAGAACAGAAACTATAAAACTCCTAGAAAAAAGTAGGGGAAAACCTCCTTGACACTGGTCTTGGCAATTATTTTTCAGATATGACACCAAAAGCACTATCAACAAAAGCAAAAACAGACAAGTTGGACTATATCAAACTAAAAAGCTTTTGCATGACCAAGAAAATGAGAATGAAATGACAATTTATGAAATGGGATAACATATTTGTAAACCATATATTTGATATGGGCTTATCTTCAAAATGTATAAGAAATGTCTATAACTCAATAGTAAAAAATAAAACAAAAAAAACCAAAACAGTAATCCAATTGAAAAATGGGTAAAGGACTTGAACATACATTTCTCCAAAGATGACATACAAATATACCTGGCCAACACGTATATGCAAAAACATTCAAAATCACTAATCATCAGGGACATGAAAATCACCACCACAATGAGGTATCACCTCAAACCTGTCACAATGGCTACTTAAAAAACAAGACAACAAATATTGGTAAGAATGTGGAGAAATTAGAACTCTTGCATACTGTTGGTGGGAAGGCAAACTGGTACAGCCACTATGAGGAAAACGTTATGCAGGTTCCTCAAAAAATTAAAAACATAACTGTCATATAATCCAACAATCCTGAGGTTTTTTTTTTTTTTTCAAAAAATCGAAGTCAAGAGCTCAAATATTAACACTGCTATGTTCTTTGCAGCACTAGTCACAATAGCCAGGATGTAGAAATAACCTAAATGTCCATCATCAATAAAGAAAATGTGGTACATACAGTCAATGGACACTATTTAGGTGTAAAAGGAAATTCTGCAATATGCAACACATGGATGAGCCTTAAGGATATTATACTAAGTGAAATAAGCCAGTGACAGTAAGACAAATAATGCATAATTCACTTATATGAAGTATATAAAATAGTTAAAATTGTTAGAATCAAAGACTGTAAATGGTGGTGGCCAGGGGTCAGAGACAGGGAGAAGTGAGGAGTTGTTAATAAACAGGCATAAAGTTTCAGTCCAGCAAGTTGAATAAGTTCTAGTCATCTGCTGTACAACCTTGTATCTACTGTCAACTATATCATATTATACACTTAAAAATCTGTTAAGAGGGTAGAACTCAAGTATTCTTATCAAAATAAAAATGGGTTTCAAAATAAAATAAAAATGATATGATACCAGAACTGAATCAGGTATTTTCAGCCTTGATAGAAGAATATATGAACAAAATCCACGTGTTAAGCCATGGGACTATATTAAATGAGTTCATACACAAATTTCTAAGCACACAATAAATGCTCAAGAATGTTAGTGGTATTACCGTTACTGTGGTTGTTTATTGTTGTATTTTAATGCCTAAAGAAATTCCTCAAATAAAACTGGTGTTGTTGTGAGGTGCTTGAATATTTAATATTTTCTCTCTACAGTTCACTACTTTTTCTAGTAACCAGTTTCCTGGTTCTAATCATATAATCATACGTGTTTAGATGGGCCTGTGCAACCTAACTGGGCTACCCTGTTGCTATACCACCACCACCACTCCCCCATCCACCTTTATTGAGTGCTTTTGATGTGGGCACTAGGATGTTCCAGATTTAGTTTATTTAGTTATCTGATTCAATGGTGACCAACACAGTCAAAGATACTTCACACAGATAAGATTCAAATAAAAGGGTTAGATAATGTAGATTATATATGATTTTAAATCCCACGTATGATTTTAAATCTCATCCACTAATTATTCAATGGTATTTGTTTCATTCTTCAGGAGTTTAAGATCCCCTTTAAAATGTTTTTAAGTGTATGTGAATGATTATGTAAGCAGTATTTCTGTAATGCTTTCAATTATGAGTAAAGTATTTCTACATTTTTGTATACTTGTTTTCAAAATTTTTTTCTCCATATGGTCTTATTCAAAAGTATCTCCCCTTTATTAAATATTAAATGTAAATTTTGAGTGTTTGAGTTTTCACCCTCCAAAAAATTATGTCAGGCAATGTAACAGTTATTTGTCCTCACAAAAATGATCAAATTCGAAACTCTGCCTTTTTATTTTTACAAGTGCATAATTCATCTTCCAGTTCTATAACAATATCATATATTACCATGAGATTGCCAGGAAAGCTCCTATTAATTACAAATGATTCTCCTAGTTACCCTCCATCTCATTTATGTATTTTGAGGATTCTACTGTGTTGAAAAGTCTTTGTATTTTAAAATTAACCTCATTGATGATACTGTGTCTTCTACCTCATTGCTAAAATACATTGTCTGTGAAAAATGCAGTAAATGAGTTTTACATATGGTACTATCTTGTATTAATAATATTGCTTCAGAATCCTTTTCTTGCTCCAGCCAAAGAAACTACTCCATAATATTCATTTTTACACACAACTTCCTTTAAAAACTATGTTTATTGAAGTGGAAGAACATTACTAGTGGTCATCAGGCATTCAAGCCTCCTGTATTTCCTAGGCATACAGGAAGCTCTATTACCCACCATCTTGACATTAATCAAGCAATTAACTATGGCCAATGGAATGTAAGCAGAATTAACCGAAGTCATTTGTTGCCAAAGGCAGTAAAAAGCCCCTGAAAGAAACTTCAGCCCTTTCTTTTCCTGCTAGGGAGACCTAGCAGCATTATCTAAGTTGATGGAGGACAAAAGTAGAGCACACTAGTTCTCTAGGTCATTGCTTAGAAGATGCTTCTTGGGAGGAAGCCATTAGACCCATAGCAAACCTAGTGTGACTAAAAAATAAACTTTTCATATATTAAGCCATTACAATTTTGAATTAATTTATTACCAAATTATAGCACAATTTCTCCTAAGAACTACATTAAAGTTTATTTTATAATGAGAATACATAATCTCTGGAGGATTTTTTTTCCTTTAGTGGTTCATGAAAATGCAGTTACTTGTATAGTCATTTAAAGAGTCCTTAAAACTGCCTTAAGCTGAGAAATGTTGAAACATTTTTACTTTAATCTATTCTATAACCATTCTCCCATACTGGATAATTTATTCAAATTCTATCTCCTCCAAATCTGCAGCAGCAATATTTTCCCCGTGAGTCTTTCCATAGCATTTGCCGAGAAATGAATTTCGGTTTATACCATATTATTTTCCAAGTCATTTCAGCCAATTATGCTGTGGCAAAAAAACAGGTGTTTCCCCAATGATGTATTTTTGTCTTTCCCTATTAGGTTAGAAAACTTCAAAAGAAAGTTCTAAATATTTATCCATAAATTCACGAAAAAATTTAAAGTAATGGACTGAGAATCCCATGAATTTAAACATTGTTAAAAAAAAGTTGGAGAGGTTTATTTTCATGTTCTGGATACTAGATGTTCACAAGTTTTAAATTCTGAGTAGTTTTCAGGCTTACTATTATAGTTTCATGCTGGTATGTCAAGCTGTAATATACATTTCAGGTGAGATTCATCTTGCAGTGTGTGTGTGTGTGTGTGTGTGTGTGTGTGTGTGTGTGTGTGTGTGTGTGTTTTGCCTGGCTTCTTGTCTGATCTGTTTAGATGGTAATTTTTTAAAATTCAGGTTGTGTGTGATAATGACCTTGTCCTGTATTTTATATTTTATATTCACATCATGATTTCCTTTCAAGAATCATTTTAAGACACTTCTATGTGAGATTTCATCCAGTTATAATTAGATATTATAATCAACGAATCCACCTAACCAAGAATATGTAATTTTAAATATATGACCACACTGAAATTAAATAAATGGATAAAGATGCCTTATCAAGCCTTCCACATTGGTGGAACTCTCACACCCACGGAGGGATACCTCCCATGACAGAGTGAAGGGTGACTCAGTGAGCATCATCATAACCGTCTTCCTTCAATCCCTCCATTTTCTCCAACATTGTAGATGGGGAAAAATAAACCCATTATAAGCCCTTCTTTAATCTAGGGTAGCCATGTGACATTATTCTAGCCAATAGAATATAATCGGAAGTCCCTAGAGAAAGTACCCATTCCTAGATAAAACCTTGCTAGGAGAAGGCTTTCAGTTTGGTGCTTTCCTTTTCTCTCAGCGTGGAACATGGATGGAATGCTTGAAGTGGAAGTAGCAGCAACCATCTTACCTTGAGAAGCCTCACATGCCAAGTCACATGGCTAGGAAGGATCAAGGTGTAAGGACTAAGATCCTGAATGTCTGATTTCAAAACCAAAATGTTCTTACTCCTTGTGGTTTACTACCCACCATAGCAGAGATACAGTGAGCTTCGTGGGAGGGAGAAAATTTCAAATGAAAGAAAACTATAGCAATGGAGAGTCAAGAAATGTCTAACTCGGTAGGACAACAGGATTTTAGGAGAAGGAGTTCCACAACGCAAGGCAAAAAAGCAACTGATGTCCTCAGGACATTTGTGGAAGGAAGGTATTTTGATGAAGCATCTTTATTATTAAATGTGATCACACATAAATTAACTTTGTAGAGATAATCTAATTGTTGGTGAAGCCTTAATTGAATGCAGATTGTTACATGCTCTTTGTACGGCAGGATTTATTGGAAGGACATGAAGTAGAGAAATGATTTGGTATCATTTTGACAAGCATTGTCTACTTATTTAAAAGGTATAATGACATATGATCCAGCATCAGATCCCTAGATAGGAACCTGTTTTACATATAGGTATATGCAGTTTTTTTTTTTAATAAAAATTAACATTTTCTCAATCTTTTCCATTTTTTTGCTAAGGATTTTCTTATTGTAGTATGGGTATAAATTTAACTCTAATTCTAGCCATAAAAACTATTTAAAACGATTTGGCCTCATTGTATGGAATTTAAATTTTGAGAAGTGTTTTTTCTTTTTTTCTATTGTACAAGTCTGGTACATCAGAGAAACAAGTAATAACAGACCAGGTATTTTTTGAAACTTTAATTTACTGGTTTGAGTAGAGCAAGGGCTCATAGAATTCATGAGAATTAGAAGCTGAGGAAGACTGGGGCCAGGCTGAGATTTAACTGAAGAAATCTTGGAATTAGAGAGGACCATGGATTTCAAGGTTAAGTATGTGATGATCATCACTGAGTCAAAACAAAGAATGTAGTGTATTCAACAAGTATTTGTTGAAAATTTACAACTGTATAGGAAATTTGCAATTCATTATGCTTGACTTTCTGTGCTTTATTATTTTTCAGATATTCCAGAATATAATAAAATCTTGTTTTTATTAAATCTGCAACCAACTTCTAAATATCCCAACCCCTGAGCAGTGATGAGCAGAAGACTAAAGCTATATTGTTCCAAATCAAGTCAGAAATGAGGAGAAATCAGGAGAATAAGGTCCTCTGTGGAAAATTCCCTGGCATTAGTTTCATGAAGCTGAATTTTGAGCACTGATAATAGGAACACTGCTGCCAACCTAGATATCACGGCACACAGGTAGATTTTGAAAGACAACCAAACCGCATACCTCTTAGCAATTTGTAGCTGGTGTTTAGCACCTGATGTTATATTCTGACGTACACCCAGAACCTGGTCACGACATACTGTCTGCCACCTTAACCATTTCAAACTCTTGGGCTCTGTGCCAGATGCCAAACTGGCAAATTGTAGACAAAAAAATTCCATAATCCAATTATGGAAGTATAAGCCAGGTGAGTCTAACTTGGAGTTTGAATCACAAAATTTCAATAATTTCCTTCCCATTTCATTCTATCTAAATTCTTCTCAACTTTGTGGCTATTAACATTTAGGCTGGGTAGTTTTTTTGGCTGTGGGAGGTTATCTGTACATTGTAGTATATTTAAAAGCGGCATCTCTGGGCTCTACTCACCTGAGGCCAGTAGCAACCACCCGAGTCATGTTGATCAAAAATACATGGGAACACTGACAGAAGAGACTTGGGGACAAAATTGTACCCCATCCTCACCCAGTCAACAACCACTGCTCTGTGCAGAAGTTAAACCAATGCTGAAATATTCCAAATAACTCTAGTCCACAGTATCAAGCAGAACACAGAGGTCGCCTAGCACAAGGCTCATTCTATTTGACAGTGTGGACACTGCAGGGGATGGAAAGGCATAATTCTGACAAAGTAAGAGGAATGTAGGCTACATTCAAGGTTTGGAAAGGAGATGTGATAGAAGAAAAGTAGAAACTTGCTACTTTTCTGCAAACTGGTGTGAAGGGAGGGAAGGTGACTGGTATTTGCAGCGTTCAGTGCCAAACCGAACAATGTGCTGAACAAAAAGACTTTTCTTGTTTGTTTAACTTAAGGACTTGTTTTCTCCAAGATAGAGACAGCTGAGCAGGTTTAGAGTCAGAAAAGAGTTAATAAAAGAGTATGTAGGCAGACATGGAAAAGGGAAACAGAAGGGGGAAATGGAAGTTCAACGAAAGGAATGGTAGTTACAGGATGTCCGAAGAGGTGGCTGATGTTATGGAGGACAGAACAACACAGCCAGAAGAATTGAGAATCCAGAACTGGGCTGTGTAATTTTAAGTCTTGGGTTTACTATTTAGATGCATGACATTGCATTTTGTTTTTTTAAATCTTAGAGTTCCAGTTTTCTCATCTGCAAAATGGGGGTCATAGTAATTCCCACTCTTCAGCGTTACTGGGATGTGACAATGTGAATGTCTGTAAGGCATATAACAATGCCTGTACTAAATATGCAGCTATAGAATAATACTGAATGCATGATGAGGTGTCATGGAGCACACAGGGCACACATATGCAGAGTGGCTTCCACAGTGACTGTGATGATCCTGTGTAGTCCGAGCTCAGTGAAAATTAACAGGAAGATATGAGCATGCCCTAGCAGGCAGAAGGAGAGAGGAGGATTAAAGCCTTAATGTGACCACAGACCCAGGATGGACCAATAATCTTTGGCCTTTCTAATGGCTATGCTGGAAATGGGTGAATGCAGAGGAGGAATGCAATAGCTAATCTGCCAGGAGCATTGAAAGTGAGAGACAACAGGTAAGTAGCTAAGGAAATTGTGGGAGTTGGGGCACCAAGGCCATGGTCTTTCTTAACAGAGGAGCAAGGAGAAATGTCTGGTGACTCTATGGTCCAGGTGTGGTTCATAGTGTCAGAACATGCATTCGCTGTGGAGATGGGGCTTGGAGTTAAAATCTCAGCCCTTAAAATATCATCTCTCCCATCTAAGTGCCCAATAAATAGCTGTTGAGTGGACAATTGAATAGGTAAGGGAAATTAGTAGCTTCTTTCTGATGTAAACTCTTCTTGCAAACCTTTAAAATCTTCATAGCCATTACATTTTACCTTTTATGGCCATTTACATACGTGATAGTTAATTTTGTGTCAACTTGACAGTGCCACAGGGTGCCCAGATATTTGATCAAACATGATTCTGGGGGTCAGAGGTTTTAGTTGAAACCAGCATTTGAATAGGTAGACTAAGTAAAGCAGATTGCCCTCCCTGGTGTGGGTGAGCCTTATCCAGTCAGTTGAAGGCCAATTTCAGATCTTGGGACTTCTACCTCCATAATCGCTTGAGCCAATTCCTTATAATAAATTCCTTTATACACATACACACACACACACACACACACACACACACACACACACACACACAGAGTTGACACTTCCATACAGGTTTGAACTGCATCGATCCACTTATATATGGATTTTTTTCTGCCTCTGCCACCCAAGACAGCAAGACCAACCCATCTTCTTCCTCCTCCTTCTGCCTATTCAATGTGAAGATGAGGATGAAGACCTTTATGATTACTATTAAATGAAAACGGATAAATATGTTTTCTCTTCCTTATGATTTTCTTAATCCTTTCTTCTAGCTTACATTATTGTAATAACACAGTATATAATACATATAACATATAAAATATGTGTTAACTGACTTATTGGTAAGGCTTCCAATCAACAGTTAAGTTTTAGGGGAGTCAAAGTTATACACAAAATTTCACTGCTCAGGGTGGCTGGAATCAGTGCCCTAACCCCCTCATTGTGCAGGGGCCAACTCTACATCTACATGTCTCCTGTTTTTCTAGATAACCATGACCAATACACACATTTTGCCTGTTATTATAATTACTGTATATTTGCCTCAGTTCTTTCACCAGACTCTACATTTGAGATAGTTGACTATAACTTTTTCAGTTTTTTGTCTCATATGACCTTATTTTTAATAGCCACACATCTAGAAACTTGTAGAATTAAACGCAATTTCTAAGAATAATGGTGAAAAAAAGACACAAAGCTACAATGTCAGATGGGCTGGAGAGTCACAATTTGGTGAAGTGTTTCTTAAACTGGAATCCACTGATGTATTCAAAAAGTTGAGAAAAAAGATTTCCTTTAATTTGCTATTTTAATAATCTACAATAATATTTTATCAGTTACAAGGACAGACTTGTCTTTTATGGTGAAAAGCACAACTGAAAGATATTTTGATAGACCCTGAGCTCTTAAGTCAGTGCCTCTATGACTTCTCAGGCTCTTTATTCCTATTAAAGCAGTTACATTATTCAAATTTAAGAAAATTTTGGTTGGAGAAAGAACCCTGGGATGGATATCAGGAGAGCAGTTTCTAACTCTGGCTCTGCCAACATTGTGCAAATTATTCTAGACCTAAATTTTGGTGTTTTTTTAATTAAAACACAGGGTTTAAATTTATGTTTTCTGAGTTTCTCTCTGCTTCAAATGTCTAAGAATGTTGAAATTAGCAGGGAAAAAGGAAAATAAAAGTGTGAACAAGATAGTACATATTTCAAAAAAAAGTATCAGTATCAACTATAGCTATAGAGTAATTACTATATATCAGGCATGATTCCAGGTACTTGATATTCATCAATGTACAAATTAAAATCCCTGCCCTCAGGAAGCTTGCATAAAGGGCATATTTGGGTGAATGAGTGGGTTAAAAAGAAAACAAACAGTGAAATAAATTCATATATGACCTAGAAGAAATATGTGAATTCATATTCAGTGGAAAACCACGCACTACCTAGAAGATATCTGCTTCTAGTCATTCACTGTCTTTGAGCACTTTTACAGATCTTTAAGTTGTAGATAACAGAGAGCAAGGTAAAACAATTCTTTTACAGAGGGTCCCTGATTTAGGATAGTTCAACTTACTATTGTTCAACTTTAAGAAGGTGCAAAAGCTACATACATTCAATAGAAACCAAACTTAGAGTGCTCAGATAACCATTCTGTTGTTTCACTTTTAGTATTCAATAAATTGTAAGAGATATACAACATTGTATTATAAAATAGGGTTTGTGCTGGATGATCTTACCCAAATGTAGGCTAAGATAAGTTTGTGAACACATTTAAGATAGGCTGTGCTAAGCTACAACATTTGGTAGGTTAAGGGTATTACATGCATTCTCAACTTATGACATTTTCAACTTATGAGTTTATTGAGGTGTAACTCTTGTAAATTGAGGAGCATCTGTATACCTGAAGTTTAGTGAGGTAAAATTGACTTCTCCCTCATCTCTCCCCACCCCAAATACAAAGCCAGTTTAGTCTCCATTTGCACATTCACTTCAATGTTCCTGATCTATATATAAATTTTCCAGATCTACAGATTGTCCTTTGAACTCGTCTTAACATCTGCTCGGATGTTAATTAAGGGATAAAATAGAATCTTTAAAATGCTCATTTTTATTTATGAGGGTTATGATTTTTACCTTTCTCTGAAAGTTATCTTTTAGTCATAAATAAAGTCTACAAAGAAAATAAACCAGATGAATGTGGCAGAGTGTTATGAGGTGAGCTGAGGGTCTGAACAGCTTCATATCTGCTCATCAGGAAAGTCTTCTTGCAGGAGGGAGACACTGAACTGGAATGTAAATGATGACAGTAGCATCTCTGAGAGGCCATGGGGAGGAACATTCCAGGAAGAGGCAGCAAGAGATACAAGGATCCTGAGGTGAGCATTTCTTTGCTGGATTCAGGGTATCAGAACACAGCCAAGACTTGAGACTAGCACACACTGCATGAAGGGAATATGACATAAGGTGAGGACAGAGATATAGACAATTGCCAGATGTTTAGGGCATCAAAGGCCATGATACAGTGTTTGGGTTTTATTCTCAATGCAATTGGGAAGACATAGGAGAGAAATGATCTGAATTCCATATTTGAAAGAACTTCCTGTAGCCAAGACACTTGATTTACTGGTTGATCTGCATCACTTGTTTAGTCCTCAAGCTAATTCTATGGGGCAAGCATTCTGATTTCCCCCCACCTCATAGATAAGGAAAATTGAAGCTCAGAGGGTAAGTGGGCAGCTAATATCTATAAGGCAATGACTGTAATCCGTCAATGTAAATAGGTGTGTTTACTACTGTTTGCATAATATTGGTGATTAAGTTGTGAATGAGTTCAATCTTTTATCAACAATACTTTCCTGAACCATTGAATTGAATTAGGTTTTATAGATTTACTTTACAGAGTTTCTTATCCTTTTTCTTTTAAGATTATTTTCTGGCTCTCCTTTCAGGAAATATTTGTAAAGTTTGATGAGGAATTTGAGTTAACACTACTATTGAATCAATGCTGGCTATTAAAGCCTTGGGAAGCTTATCCAACTTCTGTATTGTTTCTATCAGTTTTTATTTGTGTATATAATGAACCATAGTGTAACTTGCATATAGTCTTACACACAGCAGATGCTTACTTACTCACTACTCATATAATGCAGTTACACTGGCACATTTCTTCTCTAAACTACTTACCATGTCAGCAACAAATAAAATGCATCTTTTTTTTTTTTTTTTTTTTTTTTTGAGATGGAGTCTCACTTTTGTCACCCAGGCTGGAGTGCAGTGGCAGGATCTCGGCTCACTGCAACCTCCGCCTCCCAGGCTCAAGCGATTCTCTTGCCTTAGCCTCCTGAGTAGCTGGGATTACAGGCTCATGCCACCACACCCAGCTAATTTTTGTATTTTTTAGTAGAGACGGGGTTTCACCATGTTGTCCAGGCTGGTCTCAAACTCCTGACCTCAGGTGATCCACCGGACTTGGCCTCCCAAAGTGCTGAGATTACAGGCGTGAGCCACCACACCTGGCCTTGCAATGCATCTTAGTCTTATTTGTAATAGCTTTTAGGTTGGGTTTGCAATTTAATGGCTATGTGAATGATTTATTTTTTTCCCCCTAATTTAGTGAATCTATTACAAACTGTATTATTCTCACTGATAGTTCACAATTTAAGGTTTACAATACTCTCACTATTGGAGTAGAAAAATCGCATTTTGGAAACAAAGGAAAAAAAAAATCAGTGGATTGGTTAAGTCAAGTCCCACCCAATGAGCTATGCTGAGAAGACTTGTCTATCTTTGCAACTTCTTTAGATACTGTAACTTTTTATTATATATAATTCCTTTATCATGATGATGTGCTTTTGCTGTTGACTGGAAATATAATCTGCTCCCATTTCAGCTAATTTTCCATGGACCAATTTAGATGCTTTCCCATCTTAAAATACGAAAGGTTTTGAAGTCTGACAAGACAATAACAATTTGGACACACACTGAAATGAACCACCAGTGGTTTCCCAGAAGAACTGCAATGACTATTTTGTGTGGAGAACATTTCTCCCTGAGTCTCCCGAATCATCCAGCTTGGCCACATCCCAATTGTTCTTTCAGCAAAAATAGAGAAAAGGAAAAAACTAGCTAAGCAAAACGTTAAGTACAAGGAATATTTCAGGAAGGGCAGTCAGCTGGAAGTTTTCAGTCAAAACTATCAGCTTTTTGGATCCAAAAGGTTTAGGGATTTCAACCTTACAAGGGAAAATAACACTAGTCGTCCTGAGCATGTGTGTGTTTATGTTAATACTAACACACTAATTGTGCATCTTTCTTCTACTTTAAATAAGTTTTCCAAGCAGATGGTCATGATTAAGCAGATACCTTCCACACTCACAGTGGCACGGTGAGAAACAAACACACTAAGCATATTAAAATGTATAAATATTTTCTCATACTGATTTTATTAGCTGAGCATCTCATATGCGTGTTGCCTCTAATTCAGCACAATAGATTTATTTTCATAGATTCTGTATTTTACTTCAGGCTAGGCAGAATTCCTCTGAGGTGAAGACACATAATCCCTTTAGACTCTTGGGTCACCCCAGGGACGGAGTGCTTTTATTGCTTGCTCAAGCTTTAAAAGAGCTGCTTGTTAAGCCTAAGAGATCAGAATACTATCCTTAAAAAACCCTCAAATAGGGCAGGCACCCTTCATCATATGTGCTATGCTAATCTTCCCGGGAGAAAAAAAAACCCATTGAACTAAATGCCTTTTTTGGAGGGCAGGGGGAGGCAAATAAAGCAGAGTTTAAAAAATGAAAGGAAAAATAGTGGCTTCTCTTCTGCCTAGAACGGGAAGGCTTTAACTCCATTATTCTACCCAGGTGAACTAAAACAGTTACATATTAGTATATCAGTCATCATTTTTAGAAGTTAACCTACTTCTGGTTTTTGTTCCACGTCAGCTTAGACTACAAGAAGCCCCATAACTTAAAGTATCAAATAGTAAGAAAACATTATAAACTGAGTCAAAACAATTGTTTCAACTAGATGAGACTTAAAGTCAGATAAATGTATTATTTTAAAAATAGTAAGAGTTATAACTGATAACAGCATTAATTACTAACAGTCCTTTAAAAATGCTTAATGCATTAATAATGCATATTTTATGTGATTGTTAATTACTTAAGACATCTTTTTAGGGTCCTGAAGTTACATGTGCCAAGCACCTGTTACATGGCTTCTTTGAAGGTTAATGAAGCAGAAAAATGGAGTTCAAATACATGGAGAGAAATATAATGAAGGAAAAAGAGGAATAGACTAGCCTTTTAGAAGCACATAGTGAAAAAACATCTAATGATCTTTTATTGTGTTGACATGTATTTTAGGTTTAAAAAGAAACTATTAGAGTCAATCATTATATTATGTTTTACAACCCTTACCTATTTTAGGCCTCTAAACTGTTTTTACCTGTGATTTTAAAAATAACTTAGAACTGCAGTTCTGCCATTCACTGGAGCTGATTTGCACTCCGAACTCTGTTCTAACCTAATCAGGGCCCCACTTTCTCATTGGGTAACCAAGCAAAAACATGAAAGCAGTGAGTTGTACACAAAGACACATGAGGGCCAAATTGTCTTAAGTTTCCAGAATGGCCAGTGAAGATGGCAGCAACTTCTTGCTACATTTTGATGGATCCCTGGCATGGAAAAGCAAGATGATCCCTTATCCTAGAACTATATACTGTCCAACAATGGCATCTTTGTGATAAGATGTTTCCACTTTCAAAGGAAGCTATGCAGGCAGCTTCCAGAATCCTGTGTATCAAAGTATTTAGGTTGGTGCAAAAGTAACCGTGTTTTTTGCCATTAAAAGTAATGAAATCATTTTTAGGTTGGTGCAAAATTGTGATTTTTATCATTCCTTTTGCACCAACCTAACAAAACACGAAACACATCATTTGATAAGATACAAATATCAAGCCTGAACTTAATTAAAAATGCTTACAATGTGACCAATTTAGAGACTATCTTATGAACAAGAACAGACATCTCTTATGGAAATAAGAGCTTAGGTTTATATGGATTTAAACTTTTTGAAGCAATTTTACATTTTATTCCATTTGATTCTTCTATCTGTGAGGATTGTTGTAATGACAAACCACAGAGAATATCACTGGCTTAAAACAGCACGGGTGTATTTCTTGCTCATGTTACTTTTCATGGATCACCTGAGGAGAGCCACTTGCCCTCTATTACCCTCACTCAGGTATCCAGGCCAAGGGAAGCTCCATCTCTGTGCTTCTGTGATTGCGAAGTGGGGGAAAGGGAGCATGCTGAGTGGTACACTAGCTGTATCTTCTTGAAAGTGATTCAGGTCACTTCTGCTCATTGTCTGTGAGCCAAAGCAAGTCCCATGGTTCCTTCTTCAAAGGAAGTGAGGAACTTAAACCAGCTCTATTCCTGGAAACAAAACAACCCGAATGTCTAGGAGAGATCAACAACTACCACATTCTTCTTAACAGCTCTATGAGGAAATACAGTCCTGGAAACCAGGCAGATTTTCCAAAGACGAAAGTAGACAATGGATAGGCAACTACATGGGGAAAGCCTCTTCTTTGCTGGTATCATCTCACTATGCCACCGTAAACCAAAAATAAAATCCCAAGACCCCCAACCAATTAAATGGACCCCTCCTCTTGGGCAAGAGTGTTCCTAAATATATCTGAAAAACTAGTTTAGGCCATGATGAGAAGGGGGATCGACATACCTCATTAAACTCCCATCCCTTTGGAATTCAAGCGCAGCTCACCAGCATTTAACATTAAAATGGAGACCTTAAGACTGACAAAGCAAACCCTTTGTGGCAATAAGATACCAAGTGACAGATAGCAGGCCCTAAAAGAAATCAAAGTATTTAACCCTAAAATTTATTTCTTTGACATATTTTGAAATGGCCCTGCAAAGCTATCTCTTGTAGGGAAAATCTACGTTCTGTAGAGAACCCACTTCCCTTTCCAGGCCTTTTTCCTGATCCAAGAGAGAATTAATTAAGAGTCTGGCATCTTTTTAAGTCTGATAAGAAACATTTACTATCTATTCTCTCTGAAGCCTGCTACCTGGAGGCTTCATCAGCATAATAAAAACCTTGGTCTCCATAACTCCTTATCTTAACCCAGATACTCCTTTCTATCGATTCCAGGTCTTTAGATAAACTCTTTCAACCAACTGCCAATCAGGGAATCTTTGAATCCCCCTATAACCTGGAAGTCCCCATGCTTCCAGTTGTTCCACCTTTCTGGACCAAATCAATATTTATATTATGTGTATTGACTGATGTCTTATGTCTCCCTACAATGTGTAAAACCAAGCCATAGCCAGACTGCTTTGGGCACATGTTCTCAGGACCTCCTGAAGCTGTGTCATGTCTATGTCCTTAACCTTAGCAAAATAAACTTCTAAATTGACTGAGACCTGTCTCAGATACTTTTGGTCAACACCACAATGTGTAAAATTTTATTCTTCCTTTCTTTAGGCTGAACAATGCCTTGCTTAACACAAAAATACCTTTCTTAACATCCTGTTGTGAATTGTTAGATGATGGGAATATACTCTTCAAGATGAACATGAAGCACAGTCATGATACAAAAATCAAACTATTAAGTGGTGCACCCCAGCCTGATTCAGTAGGAAGGGATTTCTGGCCTACAGCATAGGAGGTCTCCATGACTTTTGTAGTATGGAGTGGAAAGATGGGTAGGATGGGAGTTGGGAGGCTCTTTTTACCAAAAGGCAGGACAGTCCTAGGGGGAAAAAAAAGAAAAAAACACCTCTGTGGACATTTTTGAAGATAATACATTATGAAAAAGTTAAGTAATGTGTCCTTCTTAAGTAATATTTCTTAGAACTTTATAAAGCAAATTAAAAACAAAGTAAGAATTAAACAGATGATGCGTGTAAAAACTGCGAACTTGCAGAAAAAAAAAAAAAGACTGAGAATTTTCTTGAAATAGCTGTGCTAGCCCTAGTCAAGTAATTGACCATTCCAGTGAAGCTTAATTTGGGACACTAAATTTGGAATCAGGACCATGAAAGAAAAGTTGACAGATGGGACTTGGAGACATACTTCTACTGAACACACTGAAGTATCTAAGAATTGCAAGTTGATACCAACATTGTGCTGCATATTATTTATATAGCACATATATATACTTTCTTACATTGACAAGGTGCTTTGATATTTTGATCATAAAACTTTTTTGAATGAAGCCTTCATGAAGTCCCATATTCCTGACTTTTTGCTAGCATTCTCATAAAATCCTGTCATATTTTTAATTCATAGTTTCTAGCCATCTTTTTGGCTTTAACACTCAAAAGCTCCATTGGAAAGCTTTTTCCAGGTTGAAGGAATTGCTTTATTGCCCTTCTATTCCTCTTGCCATGTAAAGACAAAGTGTTAATCTCCTCCAGAGGATTCACCAATAAGGCACCATGTTAAAAATGAAGACCAGGTCCTTATCAGACACTTAATTGATCAGTTCCTTCATCTTGAACTTCATCTCTAGAACAATAAAAGTTTATTTTGTATAAATTCCTAGTCTCTGGTATTTTGTTACAGTAGTGCAAATGGACTAAGAAACTGATACTAGGAGTTGGGTGTTGCTGTAACAAATACCTGAAAATGTGGGAACATCTTTGAAACTGGGTCATGGGTAAAGGCTGGAATGGTTCTGAAATGAATGCTGAAAACCTGCTATATTGCTATGACAGAAAATTAAGGGTGATTCTTGCAAGACCTCAGAAGAACAGAAGAGCTACAGAGACAGTCTCAGTCTTAGAGAACATCTAAATGGTCTTGAACAGAATGTTGGTAAAAATATGGACAATAAAGGCCATTCTGATTAGGTCTTCATAGGGAAATGAAGATTATCTTATTGGGAACTGGAGGAAAGTCCACTCTTGTTACAAAATGTGGTAAATAACTTGGCTGAATTGTGTCCGTGTCCCTTCTGCTTTGGGAAAGGAGGAATTTAAGAGTGATAAACTAGGTTATTTGGCATGAGAAAACTTTAAGCAAGGTGTTAAGGGTGCTGCATGGTTTCTATTATCTGCTTATAATAAAATGCAAACAGAAATTAGTTAAATATGGAATTTATTATCAACAGAGAAACCAACCAAAGACTTAGAAAATTCTCAGCCTGGCCATATAAAGAATAAAAAGTGTTCAGAAAAGGAAACCAAGGGTGTGGTAAAGTTACCCTTTGATAGATTCCTATAGACAGAAGGAAGCCAGTGCTACTCATTAAGACAATGAAAGAATGTCCCCAAAGGCATCTCAGAGATCCTTGAGGCTGCCATGCTCATCACTGGCCCAGAAGTACCAGGTCTCTGAGGGAAGAATTATTTCAAGGAAAAAGCCTAGGGCCCCCATGCGATCTCAGAGCTATTTGCACATGTTCATATCAAGTCTCTGTCCCCATACTCTGGTGCAGTGCCCCCTGGCAGCCTCAGCTGTGGCCCAAGAAGGCCCAGGTATAGCTTGAGCTACAACTCCAGAGGGTACAAGATGTAAACCTTTGCACCATCCACATGATGCCAACTCTGAAGGTGCATGGAGTGTTGAATTCAACAGAACATTAGAAGGATCCTATACTACGAACAAGTGGAATGTATCCCTAGGATGCCAGGATAGTTTAGCAGAAATAAATATAAATAAATACATGTGATATACCACACTAACACAATGAAGGACAAAAACAATATGATCATCTCAGTAGATTCAGAAAAAACATTTGACAACACCCAGCATCCTTTTATGATAATAATTCTCAACAACTTAGGTATAGAGGTAATGTACCTCAACATAATGAAGGTCACATATGCTAAACCCACACCTAATGTCATCCTCAGCAGGGAAATGTTGAAAGTTTTTCCTCTAAGATCAGTAACAAGACAATACTCTTACCTCCTCTATTCAACATAGTACTGAAAGATCTAGCTAGAGAAATCAAGCAAGAGAAAGAAAAAAATGGCATCCAGATTGGAAAGGAAGAAATTAGATTGCTCCTGTTTTTGGGTGACAGTAAATAGAAAACCCTAAAAACTCCACAGAAAGTATTAGAACTAACAAATTTAGTAAAGTTACAGGATACAAAAACCAGCAAACAAAAAAACAGTAGCATTTCTATACACTAACCAAAAGATAAATCAATAAAACAATACAAATTTACACTAGCCACTAAAATTAACTAAAATACTTAGGGACAATTTCAGCCAAGGAGGTGAAAAATCTATAGACTGAAAACGATAAAACACCGATGAAAGAAATTGAAGAACACACAAATAAATGAAAATGCATTCCATGGTCATGGATTGGAAGAATATTAATATTATGATGCCTATACTTACCCAAAAGAAATCTACAGATTCAATGCAATCCCTGTGAAAATGCCAAAGATGCTTTCCACCAAAATAAAAAAAAATTCTAAACTTTGTATGGAACCACAAGAGACCCCAAATAGCCAGAACAATCTTGAGCAAAAGAACAAAGCTGGAGATACCACACTACCTGACTTCAAAATTTACTACAAAACTATGCTAATGAAAACAGCATGGAACTGGCATAAAAACAGGCACGCAGACCAATGGAACAGAATAGAGAGCTCAGAAATAAATCCATACTTTTACAGTCAATTGACCCAACAGCTTCCAGGAACACACCGTGGAGAAAGAATAGTGTCATTAAATGATGTGGGACAACTAGATTTCCATATACAGAAGAATGAAATTGATTTTTATCTTATACCATGTAAAAAGTCAACTCAAAATGGATTAAAGACTTATAAGCAAGACCTGAAACGATAAAACGACTAGAAGTAACCATACTGGAAAATCTCCGTGACATTGGTCTGGGCAATGATATTTTCAAGGTGAACCCAAAAGCACAGGTAGCAAAAATAGATGGGTGGGACTACAAACTAAAAAGCCTCTGCATAGCCAAGGAAAGAATCAGAGTAAAGAAAACCTATAGAATGGGAGAAAATATTTGCAAATCATATACTTGATAAGGTGTTAATATTAGAAATATATAAGAAACTCAATGTAAGGAAACAACTCAATTTTTAAATGGGCAAAGGATCAAAAATAGACATTTCTCAAAAGATGACATACAAAGGTCCAACAGGCATATGAATAAATGCTCATCACTAATCCCAGAAAAATGCAAATTAAAACCACAATGAGATATCACTTCATTCCTGTTAGAATGACTCTTCTCAAAAAGACAAAAGATACTAAGTACTGGTGAGGATGTGGAGAAAAGGGAACCTTTGCACAAGGTTGACCTAATCAGAATGGCCTTTACTACTGTTGTAGAGGGCCCTCAAAAAAATAAAAATAGAACTGCAATATGGTCTAGCAATCCCACTACTGGGTATACAACCAAAGGAAATGAAATCAGTATGTCAAAGAGGTACCTGCCCTTCCATTTCACTGAAGCATTCTTCACAATAGGCAGGATATAGAGTCAACATAAGTGTCCATCAGCAGGTGAATGGATCAAGAAAATGTATATGAGCCTGAGAGTTTGGAATGAACCAATCACACATGTGTATTCTGGTGAAGAGTGATAGAATCCTTTATATCAGTCACCTGGCCTAGAAGAGTTATATATAACTTTTTTTAACCTTAAAAATGAAGGACATTCTGTCATTTGAGACAGCATGGGTTAACCTGGCAGGCAATACATTAAGTGAAATAAAACAGGTACAGAAAGACATATATGATCTCACTCACATGTTGAATCTGTAACTGAATTCAGAAGTAGAGACTAGAACAGTGGTTACCCGAGGCTGGAGTGTGAGTGGGTGTTGGGGAGATGTTCGTCAAATCACACAAAATTTCAGTTAGGAAGAATGAGTTCTAGAGATCAATTAACCATAGCATGGGGACTATGGTTAATTATAATGTATCATATTTTTGAAAATTCCTGAGTAGATTTTGTTCTCACCACAAAAATTTGAAGTAATGAACATTAGTTCAATTTAGCCATTTCACAATGTACACAGATTTCCAAATAACATGTAGTACATAAGTACTATATACCATCTTTGTCAAATATTCTCAGATGGTATTGTTGTAACCAAGCGAGTTATAGAGAAACGCCACACTTTGAGACTAATTCAGGAGTCCTTTATTAGCCGGCGACTGAGAGATGGCTAACACTCGAAATTCTCTCGGCCACAAAGAAAGGGCTAGATTTTCTTTTATACTTTCGTTTAGAGAGGGCAGGAGGAACTGAGCTGAAGCAATCTTACAGAAGTAAAACAGGCAAAAAAAATTGAAAAGACAAATGGTTACAGGAAAACAAAGTTCCAGGTGCAGGGGCTTTAAATTCATCACAAGGTGATAGGTGTGGGGGCTCCGGACACAAACGCGGGGGCTTTAGAATACTGTCACCCGAGCGAATTCCTGGGAACTGTGGACATAGCTTGCCGCAGTACCTTATCAGTTAATTGCACTCTTTGATGTGCTGAGAGTCAGCTTGCACAAGTTAAGTCCTTGAGGAAGGGGGTGGGTAAGGAGATCTTAACGTCTTGCAAATGAAGGAGCCAAATGGAATCTGTCTGGCTTTTTCAGCTAAGAGTCAATCAAGCTAATACAAGTTAGGGTATCACAGTATGTATTTTATAAAAGTTAAAATACATTTTAAAAATGTATTGCTGCAGCATACTTGTGCCTGTTTACTTTAGTGACAGCCTTATTTTGAATTTTTGTATAAAAATAGGGAGGTAATTTATATCCTTTACTCTTGGCACCATGCCCAATTTGAAGTCAGAAGACCATCAGGATTTGAGTTCTGGTTTTGTCACTTACATGCTGTTGGATCTACCCCTAGCCATTTACGAGATCAATTTTCACACACATCAAAATAAGAATATCTGCCATGCCTTAGCTAGCTTGTGTTGTGAAGAGTAAGTAAGTTTAAAATCATAAAAATGGAAACTTCTAATGTGTTTTAGAATTTTAAACTAGGCCGGGCGTGGTGGCTCACGCCTGTAATCCCAGCACTTCAGGAGGCCGAGGCGGGTGGATCACAAGGTCAGGAGTTTGAGACCAGCCTGGCCAACATGGTGAAACCCCATCTCTACTAAAAATACAAAACTTAGCCAGGTGTGGTGGTGGGTGCCTGTAGTCCCAGCTACTCAGGAGGCTGGGGCAGGAGAATCGCTTGAACCCGAGAGGCGGAGGTTGCAGTGAGCCGAGATCATGCCACTGCACTCCAGCCTGGGTGACAGAGCAAGACTCCATCTCAAAAAAAAATAAAAAAATAAAATAAAATAAGTAAATAAATAATTAAACAATGACATTTATAGTTTAAACGTAGGTAGGTCTCTTTACCCTGTGGGGTAAAGAACGCACTTTAATTATCATCAGAATTAGAAATATTACTGATATTTTTAGTTCACTTTTGTGGCAGCTGAAAGCTTTGGAGATTAACTGTCTGCATTCTGTGTGGATTATTTGCTAACTTGTTTCTAGTACGTGTTCTTAGTGAGTTCCTGAGACATGTTTAACTGTGAACGTACTAAGGGTGAAACAATCAAATGTCTTGTTTCATATGAAATTTAGGACCTAAAATAGGCAGACTTCAGTAACAATCTCTTCTCAAATACAGTAATAATCTCTTCTCAATTTTTCTCCTAGAGCAAAATTTACTGCTTTATGCAAGCTGAAGAAATACGGAGACAAGCTGCCAAATAAGGTAACAGAAGTATTTTTAAATTGAAATGAAGGAGGCCAGGTGACTGATATGAAAGATTCCTATCACTCTTCGCCAGAATACCCATGTGTAATTGGTTCATTCCAAACTCTTCAAGAAAAGGAATTGAATCCTGGAAGAAATGTCACTGAAACAAAATATTTTTAAAAATTTCTTAGGGATCAAAAAAGCATGTTGAACATAAAGTATTTGCAGGTAGATTTTTTAAAATACAAATTTCAAAAATATATGTAATGTCCATGGGGAGAAAGATTACTATTTAAATATAAGATATTAGATTCTTCTTCCTAAATCTTATTATTGGATTAACAGATTCCAGCACTTAACACTAAATGCCGCCTGGATAAGAAGGGATACTCCTTAATGTGGTTTACCTTGTTTCTTTACCTGTAACATAACTATAACGTTTATTTTCCTTTTTTCCTGTAGTTTCTTGCCTAAGGGTAATGTTTTATCCTTCACTAAAACAACAAAATCGTGATGCTTCTTATTTCTGATGGAAAGCAATCAATTAAAGGGCCTTTGATTTCTAGTCTCACCCAAGAAAATCATGCTTCACATTTCAAAAGAAAAGCAGACTAAAATTTTCAAATACGCTTTCTCCATTCCTGAAAATTTTACTTGGGCAATTCCAGTAATAAGACAATCATCACATGGGTGCTTTCAGCAAATAACCCAAGGACGGAAATAGGAGCTGCGTTTTCACTAATGCATGAGAGCTACAAGAGAGCTGAACTCTACATGGGTGAGACTTCCAGAGAAAACAGTTTTAATACTTATAGAAAGATGAGGCTATTATCACAGTCAAACTCCAAATGTATTTAGTGTCAGCTGGACTTGAAAGCAAAGCCAGCCTCCTCTCTGCCACACACCCACATACAGCTGTAGTCAATTCCCTTTAGATTTTGCTTCCTCAATGCTTCTAACATCAACCCCCCTCCTGCCTGTCTCCAGTTCAGACTGCTGCTACACGTGCAAGTTCAGGCTTTTCCCATTTCTGTTTTTGCTCATGCTGTTTCTTTCATCTAGAATCCCTTCAGACTTGTCTGTTCAACTCCTACCTAAGTTCCTTTAAGAGTTAAAAATTATTCTGCCCTGCTGCACCCCCAGCCCTCCCGCCACACACACATACACACACACACACACACCCCTCCCTCCCCACCTTCTACTCTCTCACTAGGGCACTAGATATCCCTCCAATGTCTTAATGACTTTTTTGGAGCATTCAGCATATTCTGACTTCATTTCTCTTAAATCATTTTCCTGCCACTCAAAAGCCTTTCCTCATTCCCCATTCCTGAACTAGAAGCTTTATTTATCTCACAGACCTATGCTTCGTGCTACTACTTTCTGCAACTTGGGCTGAAATTCCCACCATTCTTTTAACAAATATTTATTAAAAGCATACTAGCTAAAAAAAAATTCATACTTAATTGACTCCCTTGGAAGAGATGGCCAACCTGGTGCTTTACAGAGGGGAGATTCGGTTAGATGCCTGAGGGTCCCTCAGGAAGAAAGGATTCTTCTTTTCTCCAGCCCTCTAATGAGTTACAGATTATCTTAATAGTTTATTATTGCTTTAGATGACCTAGCTGTGGGGATAAAATCCAGGACAGGCCAGGCATGGTTGCTCAAGCCTGTAATCCAGCACTTGGGGAGGCTGAGGTGGGTGGATCCCGACTCAGGAGTTCAAGACCAGCCTGGGCGACATGGTGAAACCCTTTCTCTACTAAAAATACAAAAATAATTGGGCATGGTGATGTGCACCTGTAGTCCCAGCTCCTCAGGAGGCTGAGGCAGGAGAATTGCTTGAACCCAGGAGGCGGAGTTTGTAGTGGGCAGAGATCACGCCACTGCACTTCAGCCTGGGTGACAGAACAAGACTCTGTCTCAAAAAAAAAACCCACCACCACCACCAAAAAAACCCCAAGACAGTTGTTTTAACAAAACAATGGAGTTTGAGGGTTCAAGGAACATAATAGCCAAATTCTGAGTGTCTGCAGTCATAGAGAGCAGAAGGTGTTAGGAGAGAACAGTAAAAAACAAGGTACTGGATAATGGATTGTCTAGAAAAGGATAGGGGCGTGGCGAGGAGATGCTGTCAAATGAATTGGGAAAAGCCGAGGATAGGAGGGGGAGAGATAGGAGAGAAAGACAAAGTCGTGCATGTAAATATGTACTACATATTTTGATTAGAATTAAATCTGGCCCTAAGAAGAATGTTTAAGAAGAGAGACATTGTCAATAATCAATACTATGAGTGTGTGTCAATGACTCAGGAAACATATCTGTGCAGAATACACCCACAGAGATTCTAATTCAAGTGCGTGGGGTGGGGCCAAGGAATCTGAACTTTGAATAAGCATCCCAAGTGATTGAGACATGGGGTCCAAGGGCCACCCTTTGGAAACAGTAGTAGAGACTGTAAGGTATTGCTTTCAAAACATAACTCAGATCCTAGCACCTACTAGTTAGATTCATGGGCAGTCTGCCCATGAATCTGATGTCTGAGTAGCCGGAAAATATCTAGATAGCTTCATGCGTGGATTGCTCACTATTCTTGTTGTCACCAAAGGTCCAACTTAAGAGAAGAATCTATAGTTTTGATACATTAAAGTCTTAAGTTCCCATATCCGTTCCATTTAGTACTGCTACATGTTCTCAGCTAAAGAGTATGGCATTTTTCTTTCATATTTGCAGTTGCTTAAAATTCAACATCGCACGTAGTTTTCAGTAGTAAAGGCTCTACAGATGTCCCAGTGATAATTCATAAACTCACAAGAGCCAAACATGCAAGTACAAACATAATTCGTTAGCTTTTTGACTTTTAAACCATACCCAGAAAGCATAATTAAGTCTCTGTACAGTAATTTTCTCATGAAAAATGGCCAGTAAATTCTTCCCATAGATAATTTATTTTAGTGTTATTGATTTTTTTCCCCTCCTAAAAAGCTGTATTGAAACAACAGCCATTAAGGCTTATAGAGCTTTGCAACATCTGGTTATGATTGCAGACAATTGCTCCATTCCTTTTTCTTGAGGCAGCAAATAATACCGTTGAGAACACCTTCATTAGCCGCCTACTATTTCCCTTTCAGATGGCACCTGGGGAAAGGCTTGCAAAAGAGATAAAGAAATATCTGAAGGCAAAGCAATGGTTATTGTCCATAAATTACTTATGTCATTTACCCACAGAGTCTGCTCCCTGGTGGTGTGTTAGAAGAACACTTTGCTTCTATGTTCATTACTTGAGATAGCTTTGGCCAATGCATTTAGTGAATTAAATGCATCCATTTTTCAGCTAGATGCATACTAGCACAATCTTCCACTTAAACAATTTGTGTAAGTAAACTTCATCAATATATTTTTTTGAGACAGAGTCTCACTCTTTTGCCCAGGCTCAAGTGCAGTGGCGCGATCTTGGCTCACTGCAGCCTCCTTATCCTGGGTTCAAGCTATTTTTATGCTTCAGCCTCCCAAGTAGCGGAGATTACAGGCATGCACCACCATGCCCAGCTAATTTTTGTATTTTTAGTACAGGCGGCGTTTTGCTATGTTGGCCAGGCTGGTCTTGGTCTCAAGTGATCAGCGTGCCTCGGCCTCCCAAAACGCTGGGGTTACAGGTGTGAGCTACCATGCTCAGCTCATCAATATTATAGTCACTTTTGCTGGCTGAAAGAAACAAACAGACTCTGGCCAATTGAAGTGAAATGATTTTATCAAAAAGATTGGAGTAACTCAGGAAACTCCTTGGAAGGCTTGAGAATGAGGCTTAGCAAATGAGGAAGTACTAGGAAACATCAGGTAGGTGCCAGGACCAAAGGAAATTAAGGGAGAATACTTCTTCCTCTGCCATTGGAGAGGACACAATCCTGGCTGCCACCATCCACACTGGGAAACTTCTGTACAAACTTCTGGTGTGGTTTCTGTACAAATGAATGCATTTCACTGTATGTTGCTGCTACAAAGTTCAAATGCCAGTAGAATCTTGGTCTGGTTAGCTAAGCCTACATCTCAAGTCTCTGGGCTAGATGATGGCAAGCATGAGACTGAATCTAAATGAACTGGGCTTTCCAAATCTCTAGAAGGATGCAGGCTCTGCCTCTCATCAAGATACATAGTGGAAACCTAAGAAGGTTCAGAGGCTGGACAGTCAAAAAATCCTGAAGTGTTCACTACATTTAGTGGCAAGACCCAACATGAAGTTTGAATTATGGTTCCTTCAGAAAACATTGACTCAAACGGTTAGTTTTTAACATGGGCTACAACACATCTAAAAGAGTAAAATTAATTACCAAATACCTGTCACAGTATTAGTAGTTTTAAGGAGTGTAAAATGGTAGAGAGTCGGAATTTATGCCCACAAATATAAAGTTTATAAATATACAAACATGTAGCTGAATATTAAAGTTTCCCATTATTCTTTCATCCAATCTGTAATCAACATACATTTTGTGTTTGATAGACCACACACTCCATTAGATACTGGGAAATTAGAGGTGAATTTAACTCTGTTCTTCTCCTTAAATGACGCATTGTAGAAGATGACATAGGTGCAGACACATGGTGCAATGCAGTGGCTTGGGTGCTTTACGACAGGGATCCCCAACTCCTGGGCCACAGACCCGTATTGGTCCTCAACCTGTTAGGAACTGGGCTGCACAGCAAGAGGTGAACTGCAGGCAAGCAAGCATTATCACCTGCGCTCCGCCTCCTGTCAGAGCAGTGGCTGCATCAGATTCTCATAGGAGCATGAACCCTATTGTGAACTGTGCATACGAGGGATCTAGATTGCATGCTCCTTATGAGAAGGTGATGACTAGTGATCTGAAGGTAGAACAGTTTCATCCTGAAACCTTCCCACCCCACTACCACCGTGGAAAAATTGTCTTCCAGAAAACCAGTCCCTGGTGCCAAAAATGTTGAGGACCGCTGCTTTATGAAATTATGTACCAAGCGTGGTAAAGATAAAAAATGTTGAGAGGTCAAATCTACCTAAGCAGGAAAGACAGACTTCAGGTAAAAAACAATAAACTGTAATAGAAAAGTTAGAAGGGTTCTCCTGGGAAACTAAGAGAATGGATTTCCAGGCATAAGACACAGAAGCAATTCAATGTGATGTGGAAATGGGAGAATGTGTGTATGTTGTCAGGGTTAGGGAGAACACAGGTGAGAGAGGAAAGGAGAAAAGAAAGGAAATGAGACTAGAGAAGGAGAGAAAGTTAAGATTTGAGGAACCTCTTCGTTGTAGAGAATTTGAGTTTAGCATGTAGGCAATAGAGAATCTAAAAGGTTTTTAATCAAAGTAATACCATATTTCACATTTAGGCTTTGTGTTTCATGGAGTATTCTGTAAAGGTTGTTCTGATATGCAGAACGGATTGGGGGAGATGAGAAGACACAGGAAGATCTGATAGATTTTTGGGAATATTCCAAGGAAGAGATTCAAAGCTAGTGAAATTGACTATTAATGGAAAATAAGAGAAGGATTTGAGACATTTTTTTTAAAAAGGTCTGGCAAGGCTTTCTAACAGCACATAGGGAATGAGGGGAGTGGTAGAGGAGGATGCTGGGCTAACAGCCAGGCTTTGGCAGGGGTATGGGGTGCCAATGGGAGAGGAGTAAAGGATTGGGAGAGAAAAGAAATGTCCTGTAAACTTCAAGAGATATAAACTCGGAATGCAGGAGCTATTTTAATTAGAAGTATCACTATTAATCACCAGGGTAGAGGACATGAGATATCTCTGGGAGAATACACACGATAAAAAGAGACGAGGACAAAGTAGCCCTGAAGCACATCAACATTTGAAGAAATGACAGAGGAGCCTGCAGTGGAAACAGGATGAATGGTCAGATTGGAGCAATCTGTGGACAGGGTAACAGAATGGAAGGGTGGAGAGCAATGGAAGAAAAGTGGCATGGTCAATACCATATTAAACACATTCTTTTCCGTGTCTATAAGGCCATCTATCGCAGGGACAATACCTTTCTTAAGACTTAAACTACCCAGCATCTAATATACTTTTAAACATGGTTGGTACTCACAAATGTTGAGTTGAAGTATAAAGCATGTTTGCTACCAGAGGAGTTGGTGATATAACACCATTCAAAATTTTCCCCTAAAGAAAGTCTGCGTATCAGTGAGTTCCCAGGAGTCTCGAGCTGAAACATTCATGGTGGTGTCATAGCATCTGTATTCTGCCTTCAGAAAATTGCTAGAACTGTTGCCAGCTTTAGTATAATCAGGATGTTACTCATCTAGCCCAAAGAAGCATCTCTTACTGGCCAATTAGAAAAAGACAGTACATTTGCAGAAAACAAAGGGATGAAAAAGAAGTGGCTGGCCAGAGACCTCAGAGTTCATTTTAACGTGGGCTCCAGTGAGACATATAGAGCCATCACTCCAAGGGTAACAGGTAATCAGTGACAAGTCGGTAGAAAGTATGTCATTAGTAATATCGAAACATGCTTGTGCTGGATGTATAGTAGAATATGTCTTCTCATTCCATAATAGTGGTCTATCTTGTTAACACATCTTTTGGTTATAAACCTCTCTTGGTATATAGACATAAACCTATAGAGATGAGATATAGTTATAGATGCAGATAGATACAGATACATGCATACAGATGTAAACACTGTATAGGTATGAAAAATATGCATGTAGTAATGGATATGGTCATGAATATGGAGATGTTTGGACTAGGTAGGTGCCTCCTGACTATTGCAGGATGGATTCAGGTGCTTAGGGCAATTAAGAACAGGTACACAGTACTGTCAAAAAGCTTATTTCATATTATATGTACAAATAAAATGACATGATACCTGAGATTTGCTCCAAAATATTATGGGAGGTAAAATAGGTGAGGCACAGATCAAGCAAGATTCATTGTGAGTTAATACTTGTTGAAGCTGGCTGATGGATATATGGATGCTCATACTAAACTGTCTACTTTTGTATTTGTTGAGATGTTTCCCACAATTAAATGTTTTTAAAAAGTGAAAGCTTGTTTTAGCCTCAGAGTACTACATATTCAAATAGCATCTTATTAGCTACTAAACAGTGTGGTAGAGATAATTAAATCAGTGGACATTCAAGGGGGATATCAAAGAGGGGATGAGCCTAGAAGCAGGACATTGAAGTGAGGGGATATAGTTTGGATAGACAGAGGAATTGGGAGGGCATTTGGGAAGGGGAAGCAATAGGGTGATGGTTAATACTGAGTGTCAACTTGATTGGATTGAAGGATACACAGTATTAATCCTGGGTGTGTCTGCGGGGGTGTTGCCAAAAGAGATTAACATTTGAGCCAGTGGGCTGGGGAAGGCAGATCCACCCTTAACCTGGTGGGCACAATCTCATTAGCTGCCAGCTAATATAAAGCAGGCAGAAAAACGTGAAAAGGAGAGACTGGCCTGGCCTCCCAGCCTACATCTTTCTCCTGTGCCAGATGATTCCTCTCCATGAACACTGGACTCCATGTTCTTCAGTTTTGGGACTCGGACTGGCTCTCCTTGCTCCTCAGCTCACAGACGGCTTATTGTGGGGCCTTGAGATTGTATAATACTTAATAAACTTCCAAATACATATACATATGTATACACACACATATCCTATTCCGTCCTTCTAGAGAACCCTGATTAATACACAATAGGGAAAGAAAAAGGCATTTGTTGAACAATAAAAATACTAGTTTAAGACTAATGGATGACTGATGTAAACATTGAATTGATAGAGTTCTATGTTATGAAAATCCTTGGATCCTACAGGATTCAATTTATATCCAATCCATAAAGTGAGAAACAGGAACCCATTGATCATTTCTGAAAAGAATAAGAAATCCATTTTAAAGAAGATTATTCTGGTATAATGAAGAATAGATAGACTAACAGCAGGAAGTCCTACTAAAAAGACTTGTCAGAATTCTCAGGGATGATGTGATAAAGACCTCACTAGTGTGGTGGTGGTGAAAGGAATGGGTGGGTAAGAGAAAACACTTGAAGCAAGAATTAAATGACTCCGTGACTATCCAGAGGTGAAGCAAAGGAATGCTCATTGTACCTATGTAAAGACATTAAAGAAATCAAACTTTTACTTATAATAAAGTAACTTTGGCAAAACCTGGGGAGCTGATTTAAGTTTTTAAGAAATGACATGTTCAGATATTTTTAAAGATGTAGCTCCATTTAAATTTTCCAAATTCATGTTTTAGACAGCCGTATTTTCATTATCACTCCCTTTTTCTTTGGGCAGAGTATAACATCTATGACTGATATTCCAATGCATACTATATGTGGGTAGGTATTCTGAAAAATACAAAAATAATTACACCAGGGCAGGACCACTCTATTAAACGTTATACTTTGTAGACAAGAAAAAAATTTGAATGTACATTATAGCACACCCACACAATAAGTTAATATTCATGAAACCCCATTCTCTGATTACATAAGAATGTAAAGAACGTCTCAATTGTCACTTAATGCATCTGAGTTTATTAAGATTGAGCATAAAAAGCAAGAGGCTGGATTAAAGGCCACCATTAAAATACCCAAGTGAATTTAATTCAGTATTTATGGAACTGAGTATGTTTTACTCTAATAAGGAACAGCTTAATGCAATTCAGTCTCAACAAACACAACCCTATGCAGAGGATAAAGTAAGAGTGACAAGATGCCAACACATTATGACAGCTACTGTGCTGCCTGACCTAGAACATTATGCATTTTCTAAAAGTGCATAAAAAGCAAATTTTATTATTGCTTCCAGCACATCAACCTCACATTTTTAGTTTTTATTACCCATAATCCCACAGGTTCTGGTAAAACATCAAACTAGAGTTTATTAGTTAACATTTTAAAAGGACACGATTTTAAGATGCTTTCTCAGGTGCTCTATTTCAGCAATTTTGCTTCATATGCCAAGTAGCAGACATATCACCAGCACTGAAAACAGCCAACACACTATTATTACCAACAGGGAAATCCACCCGCGAGTTGAACCAGTACCAACCAACCACACTGAAATGCTGACAGCATCACGGGACTTTCCAACTGTAGGGACTTGGAAAGCAGCTGCTATACCCCTTCACTAAATGCAGATGGGGAGAAGTGAGTGTGTTTTTTTCATGCTCAAGAGGATGGATACTGATGGGAAAACCAGCATGAATTTCCACAGAAGTACCAGTGATGAGGCCATTAGTTCCAGATATTAGTTGCAAACTGATCTCTCATCTGCCACCTGCTCCTTTTCCTGCATTTTCTTTCTCAGTTCACTGCATTACCATCTACCCAATGGCCCAAGCTAGAAATCTCCAAATTGGCTTTTTTCTCTATCCCTCCTGACTCCCACTGCCCCTACTGCTCCCGTCAAAGTTAAGAGATCAATTCCATCCCTTCTCTGACCCCACTGCCATACTTCAGGGTCCTTACCTTGCCCTTCACATAATACTAGAGGTTTTAATCAGATTGTGTTTAACCATCATTTAATGCTAACTGAGCTATCCCTTGGTACCTGTAGGGGATTGGTTCCAGGACCCCCCAGAATGTCTAAATTCAGAGATGCCCAAGTCTCTTACATATAAAAAAGTAGTATTTGCATATAACCTACAGACTTCCTCTTGTATACTTTAAATCATCCCCAGACTACTTATAATATCTAACACAATGTAAATGCTGCATACATGGTTGTAACATTGTATTGTTTAGGGAACAGTCTACACATTCAGGACAAACACAATCATTCCTTGTCTCCCCAAATATTTTTGATCTGCAGTTGAATCCATGGATGTACAACACATGCACAACACACGTGGGGGCCTGACCGTAAAAACAAGTCTACAATGTGTCATCTAATCATTGATTAAAGGTAAAACCTATTCTCATGAGAGACTAAAGACAAAATCCTTTTTATCTCTATCAATGATTAGATGACACGTGATAGACTTATAGACTTGTTGACCCATTATAGACTTGTTGCTGGAAGATTTAGAAACTGTTAATTTAGAAATTAGGAATGAAATTAGCACTTGGAATCACTTATCTGTGGTGCTTATAACTCAGATTTAATATTCTGAGTTTAACAGAATATTGGCTGACATATAAATTCCATAGACATTCCAAATATTAAGAAATGCTAACATTTTTCAGAGAAAAAGATACTGGTCAGTTAAGTGGCTGACACTGGATTTAAGAATCCTTTCCTTCTGCTGCTCCTATCCTAAGGTTGATCAAGGACGTGTTTCTCAGATTTCAGATTCGTCTCCCTGTACACACTTGCAAATGTGACAAACCTAAGTTCTTAAGGGATTCATTTTCAGAAAATTAACATATCATCTTTGATTTTTAAATTTGGAAGTTGATACAGGCAGTGGGCTATTTTCTTTTCTGCCACAAAAAACAAGTTGTTATCTCCCAAAAACCTGAAGTGGCTATTTTGAGGAATTTAGTCAGATCCAGTCTGTGAGCGACAGCTTTGAAGGGAGCTGTACTGATTACACAATCCCTTTTCACCCAGGCCACTGTTCCCAGCCTTGTCAGGGCAGGCCTATTGCTATGTGCCAGTCACCTTGGAGACACAGCAAGAGCAGCTTCATCTTGTGGCCTTTTCTTTAGTTCCTCATTTTGAAAGCCACTTACACTTGAATGTATTATTTAATATGGTGAAAAATGCATCATTTCTTCCAGAGCTTCAGAGCTCTAACGGGCTTAAAAAGCTCTGGAAATCTTTCTAAAAGTAAAATAACCTTGCCCTCAGAAGAACAGTGTATGGTGTTCATATCAGGATTATCAGCAGTGGGCCTGGATGAGTAAAATAATTAAACGAACAGCTTTATGAATGTGGGTGGCATGATGCCCCTCACCTCCACCCAAGAAGCTTAAAAGGGCCACATGTGTCATAAACCAATTATCCCTCCCACCATGCCTGAAAGAAGTACAAAATTGCTATAGCCATAGCTTCAGAGGTCCTGTTAAATCCTAGACACACAATAACTGTGCAAAGAGAAATAACTTGGTCCAGCGTCGAGAACAAAGACTAAAAGACTTCATCAGATGTTCAATTTCCTGACAAATGGTATAAACTGATCATGTTGATTGAATCAGAGATTGCCAATTCAGTTAGGTCATTTAAACCAGACTTAGAGAATTTATATATTTCTTTTAACACTCCTTTTTAGCTATAGACTTGAACCAGAGGTAGAAAGAAAGAATGGCATATGGTGTCTCTGTATTGTCAGTGTAGCTAAGCTTCAACTTTCTCAAAATTCTTTTCTCTCTATGGCTCTTGCCTAGAGCTGACTGCAAGAGAAATTTGTGAAAAGAGTGGACTCCAGAAGCGAATCTGGATTCTTGTTTAGCTTGGCAGGAGAGCGTAGTGTCAGAAGTGAAGTTCATGTGTGTTGTGGATACGCGGGTTCACCTTGTTGGCTTCTGTCTTATCTCTTCCGTCAGCTTTCCTAATCCTGGGCCAAGTGCATTTTTAGGACCCTGAAAGACCGTGTCAGCTTCTCCTGAAAGTCATCAGCCTCATTGAGACTAGAGGCTTGAAAGTTGTGAAACCAACTCAGTTTCCAGTTTATCCTTATGGATTCGAATTTGTCCTTGTTGTCTCTCCGTTCACACCTATTTTTCCTTACCAAATCCCTGCTCACCTCAGGCCTAGCACCAGATGCAAAAGCAACAGCCATACATGAAATGCTTAACCAACCCTCAGAATTGTACCATGCCCAGGTCCTCTAATAAATCCCATATTCTATCACATGCCTGATGGTTTACATCTCTGACCAAATTCTGAGTGACACAGGAGGTGTGCCAGGCTCTGTCACAGGCACATTGCTATAAATTGCACAATCCCCCCTCACAAAAGCTTCAGTTTTAACTGAATTGGAAGGAAAAAATACACAAAAATGCCGACAGTCACAAGAGTCTCTGTGGCACCAAATTTAAGCTTTATGTCATTAGGTTGGTACAGATATAATTGTGGGTTTTGCCATTTAAAAGTAATGGCAAAAACAGCAATTACTTCTGCACCAACCTAGTATTTCCCCCGTGTCACAGAGCTTGATGAAGTCTCCCCAGTCAAAGCACATTAAACATTGACATTAGGAAAGTGAAGACCTCAGGGTAAAGAAATTAGAGCTAAGGGCCAGGCTATAATAGAGCTAGAAGGAAATAAGTTGATTAAATAGGCACAGAGCTAAGAAGCAAGTGGTAAGACTAAATTCAGGGAGTAAACAGAAGTTCTCAGTCTTTAGGTACTAAAGAGTCTCAGTAAACCCTTACAACATTAAAGACAGAAAAATCCTCACATGCACTTAAGATTGGGGCAATAAGCTAATAAATTTAAAAAAAAAAAAAAAAGGGAGACACCAAGTCCAGAGGGCAACCAGGACAGAATGTCGAGAATTTTGGAAGCCAGGAGATCAAGTATTTTGTGAGCAGCTACTTCTGTGGAAGGTAAATTTGGATGCCTTATGGTTCAAAGGACAGAACAAAGCGAGGAGAAAAAGCCAACTCATAGGTGAGAACTAGATTGCAGGGACTGAAGAAGTAGGAGAAACATACAAGAGGAAGGGTTTGGGAAAGGTTGAGATATGGGCCTTTTGGGTGAGTCAAGGATAATTCTCATTAGAGCCTAACCTAAGCCCATCTCTGATCTTGACATTTAGGCACAAAGACTAAAATGACTATCCAGTCAGTCAACAGGACTCAAGCTCAAAGCCAGGTTAGTGGCAAATCAGGGTGACTTTATGTTGGACCACAAAATATTTGTCTGGAGATTCTTTCTTTCCGGAGGTCAGAGTTGGTCTTATCAGGGTTGTACACTGAGGTCAAGTGATTCTTGCAGCTGGCAAAATATAGGGAACCAGAAGGGGTGACAAGTTGTAAGGCTTGAAAAAGAAACTGTATATGAATAGACATATAAATTATACATAAGGCATGAAACTCAATGATTAAGTGATTTACCAGTTTTACACTTATGATCCATATATGTAATATTTGTTCATATGACATATCTAACAGATATTATATATGCTCCATATACATAAAGAGGCAAAGTTGACCACATTTTCACGTTAATTATATTTACTGGAACTGAGGGCAGAGATTCAACTTTTCTTAGTGATTAACCGAAGTTCCTGTGTTTAAAGAACTATTGCTTTGTCCTAAACTACTTACACTGGAGTAAAGTAAGTCCATAGACTTTTGAAGTATTATTTTTCTCTTCTGATATGAAGATCCGTTATTCCACATTAAGTTGTGCTTTTCCAGTTTCTTGTCACAAGCATGTCTATAAACAATTATATTGATTGAACTTGGCTTTGATGTTCTAATACTCCTGGAATTCACACAATGGAGTTTCAAAAGTAGTGAGCCCACAAATGTATATCCTGCCACTGCCACCACCCCCACATTCACACTTTTAAATATGTCTTCTGAAAGAAATACAAGAGGACTCTCATGCAGTTACCTGGTATTTATAGCCAGCAAGGAAATGTTTGAAAAATATGCAGGAATGGCAGCTTTCTGGCTTTTTGGCTTATTAGATCCCTTGCTTAAAAATAACAATTTCAAGACTCAGCAAATAAAAACTCTCATTGCAAAGATGTGATAAAATTCACAAAAGGAATCTACTTCAGCAGTATTTGGCTTAGGTCCCTTCTTGGTAATGATTCATTTTAATATCCTCGGTCTTGTTAAATTCTTACACTTACTTTTATTTGCTGTGTCCTAACCAGCAAGAAAGCTATTAACATGATGGTCATGGATGTTCCTTTCTTTACATATTGCGTTTTCTGTTCCCCTTCACTGGAAGTAACAGCTTCAAAATGAGTATTAGATTATTAGACTTTCATTTATGCATAATTTTAATGCAGTCAATCTGGACCAGGAAAGCTTCTCCTTTAGTTGAGCTATGGGCAGAGAGAAATTTCTAGATTTCTCAGTTCTGAAACTGGGTGTATAGTACAGAATTGGGCTAAGCCGATTTCCAGAGGAAACCTGGGGATAAATCACATCATGACCAGGATTATCCTCAGGCTGGCTATTGGGTCAGACAGAACTCTAGTTTCCACAGATAGTTTCAGAAAGAAATGTTTATGGGAAAAGTTCTGATCCCATGAAGATCACTTATTTATATTGACATTTGAAGGAGATATGGAGGTGGAGGGAGGAAGGACCACTGGCTGCTGTGCACCAAAACCTACTCATTTGACCCAAAATACTTGTAGTTACACAGAAGGGCACAGAAGATGCTAACTTGAGGTACTGAGAATCTTCTACAAGCAGGGCAGTATCAAGGCCCCCGATGAGAGAAGTCTGTCCTGGTACAGCAATAAGGGAAAAAAGGAGCTTTGACTCTACAGAATTGAAAAACAATAAAACCAACCAAAAGTGGTTTTACATTTTATTAACACTATTAGTTGGTAATTCCTAACATCAGTGATAAATTCAAACTTTCTTCGGTCTAAAATCTAAACAATCCTGCAGTTTACAAGTGAGTTTTAATTATATATATATATCTGCCTTGAATGGGGATATAAAAATGCCAGGCATGCCTGCTACAAAAAGGATACCTAAATACAGCAAATAATTCGGGAGTTTTTGTTTTGCTCTACTTAATGATATGTAATCTGTAAATATAGCTACTGTTGGTTGTCTCATGGACAGGCATGGCTACCAGGATAACACAGAAGCATTTCATTTAAAATTGTTTTAGTATATTTTTGTACAGAGGTATGTGATACCTTTGGAAAATATGAAGCTCAGTATGGCCATAGTTGAGTAGAACAAAACTTTCACTGATTTTGTCCCCTTCTTTCATCCACTCTGCTAGAATCTATGCTTTTCCAAATGAGTACAAGAAGCAGAGAGATGGTAAAGGCCTTCTTGAAAATGACTTCTCATGTCTCATCCTAAATTCAGGAGGTGTTTCAAGTCCTGAATACTGACCTAATCTTTGTAACACACATCATCCTTAACCCTCATTTTTAACTAATCAAACAAATCAATAGGAGGTAAAGAAGTAAATCGAAGGTGAAATAGCACAATCCTGGTTTATATGCCATGGAGATCATATTTACAGATATTAACACAGCAAGGAAAACAACTCTCCCCCCCAGAGTATAGCACATTTTAAAATCATTGCTATTTTTAGAATGTTTCTTTTTGTGACAATGAAAAAGAGTTTCACATATTAATTGGCCTTTACACCAAATTTGGATAAATAACTGAAACTTGGTTCAGGTTTCAACCATGTCACATTCAATCATCACATGAATGAATATTACGAAAGCAAAACTGAACTACTTTTTATTAGAAATGTTTTTCCCTGTGTATATTTTGTATTTCTTCCCATGTCTTGACATTAAGCCAGCTCAATAGGAGATGTGTCCTACTAAATTACATATGATCCTTATGCAATTCTAGTGTCCAATTAATAGTGGCAATCACATGTCAAAGGGACACATGCAGAGTCTGTAGTTTACCATCATTACTTTCCTCTCAGCAAGCTGTAATAATCCTTCGTTTTGTTTCTCCTCTCCTTTCTTCGACCTCAGATAGCTTCTACCTGCTTTCTTAATTCTTACAAAAAAAAAAAAAAAGTAGTGCTTACTTTTGAGGCCCTCTGGTATTTCACGCCTGCCTCTGATATTCTTAACTTTATGTTCTCCTTGAAAACTCATTATTTCAAGGTAGTATATGTTGAACTAACAGATTAATACTTGCATAGATTGGATACAAAAATCACTAATATCACTAATAGTCAAGGATTCTTCAACTCTACTGAAGCAAAACAAAATAAAAAAAAACTGTCCAAATAACATTTAGCATTCAAAATGGAAAATAGAAAAAAAATTAAAGTAAACCCAGATTATTCTTACCACTTTACAACTTGTTGAATATTCTTGAACACCCTTGGAGAGTTGATAATAGTAATTAGAGAGCTTGCACGCGAATGCTGGTTAGATCAGTTGGGTTAAATTATGACTCTGCCCTTGTTTTAGCTAGGCCACCTTGGACAAGTTTCTAAACATCTCTATGCCCAAGTTTCCTCATCTGCAGAACTAGGAAAATAGAGTTGTAAAAATTAAATGAGCTGATATTTACGAAGTGCTTAGAATAGCACCAGGTCTAAACACCAGTGTTATTTGAGACAGTGTGAGTCTTCCTCTCAGAAGCACTAAGTACATAGATAATACAAGAGAAGTGATTACTTCTTTCATTGAGGATCATGGAAGTTTTCACAGAAGAATGGACTCAGTCCAAGTGGGGTGGGACAACGTCAGCGCTGCTAACACCAGTTGTATTGTAATACATCATAGACGAGATAATGGGAGCCTGAAATAGTAACAGCCATCAGGTCAAATTAAAGACAGCTTTGACTTTGACTCCGTAAAGAATAAATCTACAGAACGTGGCAACTAAGTAAATCAAGGAATCTCAGCCTTGGCATCAGGGAGAACGAGTATGTCCTCCATGCACACAGACACAAAGCACTCCAGAACCCGGGCACTGGGTAATCCTTGAGCAGATAGCAGTAGCCTGGAGTGTGAGGGCAGGAATATATGTTAGAAGGAGAATACCAAGATCAAGGAAGAAACAGGCAGTAGACCAAGCCCAGAACTTAGGTGAAGGAATTAGAGAGTTGAAAAAAGGTTGGTCCTTGTGTGGGAACAAAAACCAGAACACAAGGGCAGGGAGGACTCTCAGGGGACCTCTACCTGTCTCCCAGAGCTTCCCAAATCTCTTATCACCAAGAGCCAAGATTTGCCCTAGATACCAGGGGGTCATCGTAATACTGTAGAAGTTCAACTTAGGAGGAAACAACGACGAAAACGCCAGGAAATAGAAGGAAGTTCTCCATTGTAAAGTTCTGTATATAAATCAAAGTCCTGGAAAAGAAGTATTTCTACATACTTTGATGACCCAATGTAGAGGGGTTTTAGGTGAAAATGAAGAAAGAGGAACAACAGGAGTCACATATTTTTAAATGACTACTTTGAAGCACATTAGGTACAATATGAAAAGTGTAACAATAAAGAAACTGCCTAGAAATTCACAGACTAAAACAGCTGGGAGAGGGGCCAGAAGACACTTAGATTTCTACATACTGACATATAGAGATTTGGCAAATTTAACTTAGATCTTTCAACTTGAAAAGAAATATAACAGCTCATATGTTATCAAGACACAGCAACAAACATAGCTGTGGAAAACTATATCCCACTCAAAATAAACACAGTTTTTGCTTTGTTTGGTTTTCAGAAGAATATGAAAAATGTTCTGTTATCAAGGCATATACCTGTGTATATTGACATAAATTTATACAAGGAAATTAAGTGTCATGAGTTTCGTTATGGTTTCTTTCTAAGTGGGTCTCGAGGCCTTTGTATCAAGAGTGGACCTAAGTAGGCCAGGCACGGTGGCTAGTGCCTGTAATCTCAGCACTTTGGGAGGCCGAGGCGGGCAGATCACTTGAGGTCAGGAGTTCGAGACCAGCCTGACCAACAGAGTGAAATCTCATCTCCACTAAAAGTACAAAAACTAGCCAGGCATGGTGGCATGCGCCTGTAGTCCCAGCTACTCCACAGGCTGAGACAGGAGAATTGCTTGAACCTGCGAGGCGGGGGTTGCAGTGGGCCGAGATCACGCCATTGCACTCCAGCCTGGGCGACAGGAGACTCTGTCTCAAAAAAAAAAAAAAAAAAAAAAAGAGTGGACATAAGTAAAGCTAGGCTCTCTCTAGGAAAGCCTTGACCAGAGAAAAGTTAGGTTCGGCTGTGTCAATCAGGTAAGACACAATGACACAACAAAACAAAAATCATGAAACAGAAGAAACGTGCTACTTACAGATCTCAGAGCAATGAGTGGTGCTGACAGGAGGTTGACAGGAAGCCTGCAGGCAGCAGAAAGCTCAAGCAGTGAGTGGGGAAACAAGAAAAAGAGGTAGGACCTGTGGGCCTTATTTATTAAGCTCCGTGGGTATTATTCTTTAGGGTTTCCCGTGGGGGGTGTGGATTGGCTAGTTCAGAGAAAACACCTGTGTGACAAGCAGGGAAACTTCATTATAGGACTCAGGTGTTGGCCACTAGGTTTATTGTGGCCAGCAGCTGTAATGTGTCAAGTTTGGGATCAGTGAGATGAGAAATAAGCAAGCTATATCACGAACCACTACAAACACAGGGAGAGCAAGTTTTAACTAGGCCATAGGTGTTGGCTACTATCACATTTCAAATAACTTACATCAGCTAAAAATGGAGGCTGAGGCTGCAACTGTATTAAACAAAGTTATAACACTAAACCGTTGGCTAGAGAATAGAAGGAAAAATGGAATATGAAGAGGAGGAGCTTCTGGGAGAACCAGCGTCATACTTTGATTACTTAAGAGTTTTTTTTGTTGTTGTTTTTTGTTTTTTTTGGGCTTGGATCTGGTCACGAGGCTGAGCAGGTAGCCATCTGAAGAGACAGAAGATGGAGTATGGCTTTACTTTCGGCATTGAATACAGCTGTAAGAATGTTGATGCTAAACAGTTGTGCTATCAGTAAATCCTGTGTCTTCAGACCTTCTAATGGCCTAGTTGCTCATTAAGATGTGAGTGAGAAATATTTAGCAACAGACTGTTTTGGCTGCAACCTGCCTGCTTCAACATAATGTTGAAAATACAGATTCTGAATAAGAGGTCTAAGTAACTCCCAACCACAAAAGTGTGTATGCAATTTATCCAGTGCAACCATTATAGCGGACAATGGTTTTAGCCACAAATCAAAAATCGATGTCATGTGGGTGCAGTGTGGTGAGGCTGGCCACTTGGTATCAATCTTCTGAGCCACAGCCTCACACAGAGATGATAATTACCATCAGTCATACCTGCAGAGAAAAGGCCAGCACACTCCTCTTTCCTTGTCCTTTAGAATGATTCCAAATTTATAACTCTGTAATTCAGCCTTGAACTATTTGTAAGTAAATAATAAGAATTATAAAGCCACATGTTTAAAATGGAGTCTGGTAGGTTATCTATTTAGACATTGTTTTTAGCAGTTAACTGCCATCATGATAGTAATTTAAAAATAAAAGAACATGACTTTTACAATAATCTATAATTCTGATAGCACATTTCTGAAATGAGTAGGATTACTGAAGTGTGTATATGTGTGTCTGCGCATAGCTTTAAACTTAGAACTTTTAGAGTAGGTTAATCAGATTAAAATATAAAGGATCACTAAGCAATTTAAAATCTTTTTGACAAATGTAAGGAACTTCCTACTGAGTAGCTGCGACTATGGGCGTGCACCACCACGACTGGCTAATTTTTGTATTTTTAATAGAGATGGGGTTTTGCCATGTTGAGTGGTCTTGAGCTCCTGACCTCAGCCGGTCTCGGCCTCCCAAAGTGCTGGGATTACAGGCATGTGTTGCTTATTTTGAAGATAATTGTCTGTAAATGCATAGCTATCAAATAGTACTGTAGTTGTATGCCATTGAAAATTAACACAAAAGAGTTTTCATTTGTCATGAGGTTATTTGCAATGAGAAACAGGACAGCCAAAGAGTTTTGTTGTTATGATAATGAGACTTTCAAGTAAGATAATAAAAAATGTCCAATACAGATTACCATCGTGTTCTTAACAGTATTTTCAGGTTCAGCCTGTATTTTCCACTATATTTGATTTACTAGTACTTCATCAAAATTCATGTCTACAAGAAACAACATAATTTCAAAGTCCTTTCGTGTATTAGGGGCTATCATGGCTTATTCATTACAAATTACCTTTTAATCTAATAGTATTTAAGCTGAGAAATATTTGGAACCTTTTACCTTTTTTTCTCAGAAAAAAAAAATGGAAAACTTTATAGAAAAAGGCTTTCTGTTGCAAAGAAGTGTCACATTTTTAATTTTTTCACAGATATAACTGTGATAAAGCAAGGGGCTTTTGTCCAAATGTAATAACCAAAGCTCACCTGTGTTCATTGTACCAAACTCTTTTTGTGTAACTCTAACTGTGGAAGCTGAAGACGCTCTTGTAAAACTTGTTGTCATGACAACAAAATTCCATAAGAAATGATACAAGACTGTATGTGAAGGAAGTATTCATGACATGATTTAACTGAAAGATGCTTCAGCTACCCACTACAGCCCCATTTTTCAGCTTGTCTATTGTTTGCTTATATTTTTTTTAACATCTAACAAAATTTCCATCTGGCATAACTCTTTAATAAATACGCTAAGATTAGCAGTTATTTTCAGCTTCCTTTTACCAACTGTTATTTATAATAAGTAGAAAGGAAGGTTACTAAAAGTTGTCAACCTTTATAAGTTATGAAATATTTTCCTCAACCACTTATCCTTTATTTGATCTGAAGAATCTCCTTCAAACATCCTCTCATAGATTTCTCCACAAAGGAAAGTTTTGAAGCTCTGGGCAAGGAGAATTTGTAAGAACGTAAAGATTTATTAATATTATTTGACAAAGATGAGAAGGTAAAAAGTGAAAAGGTAAAAATAATAATTTTAAATAACAAAGCATACTTGTTTTTGCGCACACAATCACATACACAAAAAAAACTTTAAAACTAGTCTCAAAAAAGAAAGCTTTTGCTACTTGACATTTTTTGGATTTTAGATTCTAGACTCTAGAATGAGAACAAAATTCTAATACATTTCAAAATGTAAAATATGGGTGACACCTTCCACTTTTGGGAAAAATTAAGAAAAAGAAATTATGGGAAAACAGTATGGAGGTCATCAAAAGAACTGCAAGTGGGACTACCTTCAATCCAGTGATCCCACTACTGGGTATCTACCCAAAGGAAAATAAATCATTATATGAAAAAGACATATGCACATATAGCAACACACTTCACAACTGCAAAAATATGGAACCAACCTAAATGCCCATCAACCAACAAGTGAATAAACAAAATATGGTATATATACACCGTGGAATACTACTCAGCTATTTAAAAAAGATCAAAATAATGTCTTTTGCAGGAATAGTAAACCAAATGTCATATGTTCTCACTTATAAGTAGGAGCTAAGCTATGAGGATGCAAAGGCATAAGAATGATATAATGGACTCTGGGGACTTAGCAGGGAAGGTTGAGAGGGAAGTGAGGGATAAAAGACTATATATTGGGTACAGTATATACTGCTCAAGTGACAGGTGCACTAAAATCTCAGAAATCACCACTAAAGAATTTATCCATGTAACCAAAAACCACCTGTAGCCCAAAAACTATTGCAATAAAAATAAAAATTAATAATAAAGGAAATTATGAAAAACTTTGTAGTTTTCCTATTCAATGTTTCTTATTACTTTCTTAATCTCTTCTTATATAAGAGCTTAACACTTACTCTGGGACTTGGGGTTCTTCCCATTGTAATGATAAACCACCTCACGAGTCCCTTCTTTGCCTTGTAGCAAGAGTTTTCATACAATAATTTAATATCTAACTGTACATTTTGCTCTTGCCAAGTTAAACTCTTCTTTGTTTCATGAAGATGGTCATAACCACCCAGAATCTTTCTTCATCTCCAACAGTTTTAGTCAGTGTAATAAGGCAAGAAAAGGAAGAAAAGTCATATAAGTCCCTATTTGCAGATGACATGATTGTTTACATAGGAAATCTCAAGAATGGTTTGAAAACACTCCTAAAACTAATGAGTAAATTTGGCAAGGCCAGAGAATGCAAGATAAACATACAAAAATCAATTATATTTGTATACAATAGCAATAAACAGGTAGAAACCAAATTAAAAATACAATACTATTTGCAATCACTCAAAAGAAAAAGAGAAAACTACTTAGGTGTAAATTCAACTAAATGTGTATAGGATTTGTATTTTGAAAACCACAAAAGTCTGACTAAAGATATCAAATATCTCTGAATAAATGAAGGGATATACTATATTCATGACTTAGAACTTAATATAGTAAAGATGTGGATTTTCCCCAAAATTAGTACACAGGTTTAATACAATTTCTATCAAAATCCCAATGAGCTTGTAAAATAGACAAGATTATTCTAAATTTTTATGGGAAAGCAAAGGAACTAGAATTGCTAAATAGGCTGGGCACAGTGGCTCATGCCTGTAATCCTCGCACTTTGGGAGGCCAAGGCGGGCGGACTGCCTGAGCTCAGGAGTTCAAGACGAGCCTGGGCAACATGGCGAAATCCTGTCTCTACTAAAAATACAAAAAAATTAGCTGGGCGTGGTGGTGCACACCTGTAATCCCAACTACCGGGGAGGCTGAGGCACAAGAATCGCTTGAACCCAGGAGGCAGAGGTTGCAGTGAGCCAAGATCAGGCCACTTCACTTCAGCCTGACTGACAGAACAAAAACCCTGTCTCAGACAAAAAAAAAAAAAAAAGAAGAAGAAGAAGAAAAGAAAAACAAGAATAAATGGGAAGAAATTACTCTACCCCATCCTGTCTTATTATACATTTATACATCTCTAGTAATGGAGATCATGTGGTATTGGTAGCATGATAAATGCATAAATAAATGGGACAGGTGAAGAAGGCTAGCTGATGTTTTATAAAAATGCAAAGACAATTCAATGGAAAAAGGATGAACTTTTTCACAAATGGTTCTGGAATAATAATTGGACATCTTTGGGCAAAAAAAAGTAAACCTCAATCTAAATCTCACACCTTTTAGAAAAACTGATTCAACAGGGGTCGTAGATTTAAGTGTAAAACATAAAAAGTCTAAAACTTTTAGGAGTTAACCTAGAAGAAAACCTTCAGGACCTGGAACTTCATGAAAAGTTCTTAGACATGATTCTAAAAGCACTAGATATTTTTTAAAATCTGTAAATTGGACTTAATCACAATTAAATACCTTTGCTGTATGAAAGACTGTCAAAAGAATGAAAAGACAAACAATAGATTGAGAGAAACTATTGCAAACCATACATTCAACAAAGGATTCATATTTAGAATACGTAACTCATTCTCAAAGCTCAACAGTAAATATATGCATATATTCAGTTGGAAAATGACAAATATATGAAGAGATATTTTTCTGAAAATGATACACTGATGGAAAATGAGTGCAAAAAAACACAATCAATATCACTAGCCAATAGAGAAATGCAAATTAAGGCCACCAAGAAATATCATTATACATCTACAGTACAGCTCAAGTAAACAATAGCAACAATACCAAATGCTAGCAGGGAATGGGGAAGCTGGATCTCTCATGTTGCTAGCAGGACTGTAAAATGCTCCAGTCGCTATAGAAAACAGTTTGTTTCTTAAAACACTAAATATACACTTACCGTAAGACTCAGAAATTTGTGCTCCTGAATATTTATCCAAAATGAAACTAATGTTCCCCCCAAAAAAGCTGTACACAATTGTCCATAGAAGCCTTATTTGTAATAGACTAAAACTAGAAACAACCAAAATGCCCCTCAATGGTGAAACAAACTATGGTATGCCCATATTGTGGAACATTATGCAACAATAAAAAAGAATAAGCTATTAATATACACAACCACTTGGGTGGATCTTAAGGGCATTATGCTGAATGAAAAATGCCAATCTCATAAGTTCCCATACTGCATGTTTTTGTTTATATAAAACTTGGAGATGACAAAATTACAGGTGTGGAAAATAAACTTGTAGTTATCAGCAGTTGGGGATGGTGGGAAAGGACTGGGACTTGGGTAGACTAGAAGGTATTAGCATAAAGGAGCTCTTTGTGGTGAAGGAATAGTTCTGTATTTTGATTACAATGGTGGTTACACAAATCAACCCCTGTGATAAAATGACTCAGTACTATAAATGCATATTGGACCAATATCAAAGTCCTGGTTTTGATATTGTACTATAACTAGATAAAATGTAAAATGTAACTATTGGGGGAAACTGGGTGAAGGATACATTGGACCTCCCTGTTTTACCTTATAACTGCCTGTTAATTGATAATTATTTCAATCAAAAAGGGTAACTTAAAAAATTGGTGCTAGATTGTTAAGAATTTACATGTGGGTTTGAGTGGAAAAGATGTTAAAAACGCCTTTGCAGCCCTAATTCAGTAGGGTAATACTAAATCTTGGCAAATTTTATTCACTAACAGACAATACAAGTGGGTGGGGGGAGTTGTCATCTGCAATACTTGTGAACTTCTGGAATAGCACAACACTCACAAAAGCTAGAAAATAAAATGGTACACGTGTATTTCTGTAGGCCACATTTTTCAATCTAATTTATATCCAGTAAAATAATATAGTTTCTATAAACTTTAACTCATAAACCAGCTAATAATAGACTCTGAAAAAGCATAGGTAATACGGTACCTTATTACACCCATGTTCAGAAAAATTAATAGGTCAGATCTGGAAAATTGTATACATCACTGGAACATCCTTCAACCTTGAACTAAGGCAAGGCACACTCTTGACCATTAGTCACGTCATTGAGACTCAGGAGCTGTGCTTTCTGTCCACCTGCTGTCCTGCTCCCAGCTCACCTTAAGATCCACCCAAGTGGTTGTGTATATTAATAGCTTATTCTTTTTTATTGTTGCATAATGTTCCACAGTATCGGCATACCATAGTTTGTTTCACCATTGAGGGGCATTTTGGTTGTTTCCAGTTTTAGTCTATTACAAATAAGGCTTCTATGGACAATTGTGTACAGCTTTTTTGGGGGGAACATTAGTTTCATTTTGGATAAATATTCAGGCGCACAAATTCCTGAGTCTTACAGTAAGTGTATATTTAGTGTTTTAAGAAACAAACTGTTTTCTAGAGTGAATGGAGCATTTTACAGTCCTGCTAACAGGAGGGAATACAAATGCAGGTAGACCACAACACCCATGCTCCCATCTGGAAGTCTGAGGATGATTCTTTCCACAATAATTATTTTCTCTGCATCCTTACCGCATTCCTTCCACTTGTACCTAGTCCTTTATATTATTTGTATACCTCTCAGCATCCTACCTTGTATTCTAAGCTCCTCTGAAGGCACGAACTCTCTCCCGTATGCCTCTGTAACGCTGCCTTTTAAGGCGTAGTAGTTTTATGTAGTATGAATCTAATGCATGTCTGTAAAATAACATACATTTGAAAAATTACAGGAAAACTAAAATGATATAGTTGTATATTGGTAATTCCACATATTCTAAAATGTTATTAGCATCATACCAGAATATACAGTAGTGATCTCTTCATTTTAACCTTTGAACCAAAAGGAACAAATCTGAAGAAACCTGAAAATACTGAGTAGAAGGTAGTCTCTCTAGGAGTCAGACAGTGAGGTATTAAGATATTCATTCACCATTTTATGATGTTGACATTTAACCATGTTAAGATAACATTCAACATTTGTTTAGTCAACAATGACTGATTACATTCTACACATGTGGCTCTTTGTTAGATCCTGGAGAAACAAGGGTATCCAGGAAATGTGGCCTTGGCCTTCACAGAATCAGCTTATGGGATCAGTAGAGTGAGAATGGGATTTAATTTTGTAAATTAGTGGGAGCCCAATCTGCAATTTACAGGCACAGAACCAGTGTATTTAGAAGCAGTATAGTCTGAGGTCCTAGAATTGTGAAACACTTTTCAATGGGCATCTTCTTTCAAAGCTTCACCGTGGCTTGAGGTGTTGCAGGGAAATGTAAGCCAAAAGACTTGGTTTGGAGAGATATTGAATCTCTCCAACTATGAACAATTCTGCTTTGCTTGGAATAGTTCATGCTCTTTCACATCAAGTCATTCTGGAAAAATGACCCTTAGCCAACAAGTCAAAAGAAAAATAATAGTATACTTTCCTCAACTTTTCCAGAATGAGTTTACAACACAAAGCAACAAAGACTTTTAAATTCCATGTTATTATAATTCTTAAGCTTGTGAAACAAACTATAATTTTTTAAAACAGAATATTATTGTATAGCCATATCACCTGCTTTACAGGATTTTTCACCAGAAAAATCTTCTTATTTTAGTTTAACTTAAAAAACAATGCACCAAAGAAAAGCAAAGCCTGCTGGAGAAACTAATGGATAGAACCCTGACTAAATAACTTTTCCATGAAATAAAGGATCTGACTGAGAGCTTGAAAAGTAAACCAGCCCAAGATATTGAGTTGCCTGAATTGCAAGGAATAGATCTTGCCTAGATGTGCAACTATAATTTTTAAGGTGCTTTACTTTTAAAGATTTTTATAGTTTAATCTAGCATTTATTACCTGCATGAATGGATGAATACTAGACAACTATAAGAATAGTTCAGAATAGGAATGCAAAATTCCTCCTGAATTCTTTTCAAAATCAGCTTTTGAGATTAATAAAATCTCAAATCTCTCATTGGGATAAATAAAATCTTTTGAGATTAAAATCTTTGGCACCAGACTGCTTTGCAGCACCTATTAAGAAATAGTGTAAATGGGTTCCTTGAAATAGTCAGACATATTAAGCAGTGAAGGAAGCTTTGTAATTTAAAGCAATACCTCCCAAAAGTGCTAATGCCTCTGATCCCCCTTCCCAATAATTCACTAAAATATCTGAGAAGTGCCTAGTCTTATAGCTCAGAAATCAATTAATTGTCAACCTATTGGGACTGAAAAATAGTGGCAACGAGAGGCAAAAAGAAGGTGAGAGATTTAAACATTGTCTCAATACAATATATTCAAATATACCTTTCACCAAAGAAGATATAGAAAGGGCACAAATAAAGATGCTTAAGATAATTAATCATCAGGAAAATACACATTTAAACCACAGGAGATACCACTATAGACCCACTAAAACGTAACTAATCGGAAAGGCTGATAATACTACGTGTTAGCAAGGATGCGGAGAAACTGGAACCATCGTATGTGTTGTTAGAAGGAATGTGAAATAGTACAGCTACTTGAGAAAATAGTTTGGTATTTTCTTTAAAACTTAAACACACATCTACCAAAGGTCCCAGTAATTTTACTCCTACATATCCGCCCATGGCAAATGAAAACATATAGCTACACAGGCATTATTTATAAAGCAAAAAAAAATTAGAAATAATCTAAATGTCTATCAGTTGGTAACTAGACAAAGTGGGGTATAACTGTGTATTGAAATACTCAGCAATAAAAATGAACTACTGACACATTCAACAACGTGGATTTACTTCCAAAGCATGGTTTAAGAGAAAGAAGTTTGGCACCAAAGCCTGTGTATTGTATGATTCTATTTAAGTGAAAGGTCTGTTAATGGCAAATCTAAGGAAAGAGAAAGCACAAGAGGATTGCCTGAGGCTTGGGAGGGTAGCGAGGACTGACAATGGGCATGAGGGACCAGCTTGGGGTGACAGAAACATTCTAGAACTGGATCATGGTGATGGTTGCACACCTATATGAATTTACTAAACCCATAGTATTATATATTTATAGTGAATAAATGTATGCTAGTTAAACTATAATAAAGTTATTAATTAAGAAGCAATAAAGTTTCACAATGAAACTTCTCCAATAGATCTCACTGGTGTCAATGTACCAATACCAGACATAATTCATTTGTAAACAAAGTGTGGCTCACTGTCAGGACTAAGGGAAGCAAGATTCCTAGAGTCTAGAAATATCACCTAATTCTCAAAGAAATAAGAGTGGTGGCTATCAAGTTAAGATGATTACTTGCCTCATAAGCTTATTTCATTTACATGAATGAGGTGTATGTGTGTGTAATTACATAGGAGCCTTCACATTCAGTCAGATCTGCAATAATAGTGGTAATGGAAACATAAACCTAAGCAGGATTCTCAATGAGTTTTTGCACTGACGTGCACAGGCAAGCCCATATCTCTGCCTCTAAGCACATACTCTCTTTCCAAAGGTTGTGTAATGAGTGAGTCAGAGCTGTGTACACATAAGAAAGGAAAGAGGGCAAGGCAGGGCAGGAATTCAGCTCAATGAAGCCGTGGAGCCTCCATTTAAAAATGATACTAATGAGCCCACAGAAGACATTTTTACCAACATTTGTTAGATCCCCTACAATTTAAGCTATAATAAACTGGATAGTATCAAAAGTAGGCTCATTTATAACTTGACAGACAGTTAAAAGGTTATTTGATTGTTGAGAAGATTCTTCTTCCAAAATAAAAACTAATCCATTTTTTAAGTTACAAATTTCACATGAAAGAAGCTAGTATCTGTGTATGAATACTTAAATATCAAAACTTAAACATCAAATGAAAAAGACACAAATGTTCTGTAAAGTCTATTCTGAACTGAAAGTTATAGCATTGGACTGGGAATTTTTGCTTTGTCATGGCAGAATATGGTTCTGCTCTATTCAGACAGGCACAAAGGGACTGTGGGGTGTAGAGATTATATACAGACTGAAAGGATGAGCATGGATCTGCCGTGCCCTAACCCCCAGCCTCTACTGTGGTGCTTTGCACTATTTCTAGGAATGTTCTCATGAGTTACTTTCTGAATAAGCCAACTTCTGACTGTGGCTGAATTGTGGGTCAAATCATTCACATAATGGTTTGTGTAATTTGAAAAGAGCAAGCAGCATGCCGTGTGGTCTAAATCAGGGAATCTCAACCTCAGCACTTCGGGCATTTGGGACGGGATAATACCTTCATTATGAGGGTTATTCTATTCATTGTAGGATGTTTAGCAGCATCACTTGTCCCTATCAGCTAGAGGCCAGAAGCACTGTTGCCCTAATTAGACAACCCAAAACACTCCCACAAATTGCCAACTATCCCCTAAGAGCAACACTGGCCCCAGTTGAAAACTACTGATCTACACGATCATTTCAAACTCTTTGGAGTAGTGAAACGATTGTATAGAAACTTTGAAAAAGTATCATTTCCTTCACTGTTGAACTGTCCAGATAACTGTAAATCTATTGATACCTTGAAAATGCAAAGTATCTTGAAAAGTGAAGACATTTGCAAAAAGCAAAGTATCATTATTTCACTTTTATTGCATCAACGAGCTCCACCATTAAGAACGGTGAAAGAGGAAAACATATTTGATCTAAGCATTCAACTGGATTTAAAAAGAGATTCATTTTTACTACCCGGCTGATGCAGGTCCAAGCTAAACTAATCACCTTTATTATGAAATCACAGCAAAAGACAAAATCCAAAATTTATACACAGAGTATCACCAGGTTTGACTACAAAGCCTTATGATATACAGAGACCCTCACTTAATTAAACCATCAAAGTGAGAACAGCCATAATGTGCTAATTTTTGTTGAGCAGTATTAGTTGATGGACACTAAAATTCTCCTGAATAAAGTGAATTATCATTCTGTTCTAGTGGCCTCCTGTTCACCCCATCGGTGAGGGAGGAATCCCCCACCCTAAATAATACAAGATGGCCAAACACCAAACCCTGGGCAGATGAAATAGCAATTTGTTGGTCACATATACTCACAGCCCAGAGGAGAAGAACATCCCATACCGTGTAGGGCCACACTGGGGTTGGACTCAGAACAATCAGAGGCCATGGTGAGGCACACTTTGTAGTAACAAGGGGGTGAGATAACCCCTGGTTCCCGCAGGAGGATGTGATTGGATTGTTTGAAGAAATTTGTTGGATGGCAAGAAAATGAAAGCCTGTTAAGTTGCAGACTGGTGGAGTGCAGCTGGTCTGACTAATAGGGAAACTAGCCAGGTGGAAGCCTTTTTCACTGGGGGTCAAGGGGACACATCTAGCAAGAACAAGGGAACTTATGGTTAGGTCTTTGGAGCCCAGTGACGCACAAACATATCAAGGCATCACATGGTGTTTTAGGCCACATAATACACATTGTCAGGGAGTTGGAAGTGTTTTATGATGTCTCACTCATTTTGAATGCAAAGAGAATACCAAGTGATAGATATATCCTCCTGCATGACTTAGCTGTACTGAAGCCTTTCAAAACAGGAGTGAGTCTTAAAGAAATAGACTTGAACTACTCTAAGCATTCTTTCAAGACTTTTAATTGTAGTAGCTACACTGGGTATAGTGCACACTTCTAAACACTGTAGGGAGCTATTAAACAAGAAGGGACACAGCCCTTTTCCTTTTTTTTTTTTTTTTTTTTTTTGAGACAGAGTTTCATTCTTGTTCCCAGGTTGGAGTGCAATGGCGCAATCTCAGCTCACTGTAACCTCCGCCTACTGGGCTCAAGGGATTCTCCTGCCTCAGCCTCCTGAGTAGCTGGGATTACAGGCACCCACCACCACACCTGGCTAATTTTTGTATTTTTAGTGGAGATGGGGTTTCGCCATGTTGGCCAGGCTGGTCTTGAACTCCCGACCTCAGGTGATCTGCCCACCTCAGCCTCCCAAAGTGCTGGGATTACAGGCGTGAGCCACCGCTCCTGGCCACAGCCCTTTTCCTTAAGTAGCTCTTGTATACATGACCATAGTGTCCTGCACAGATACCAATGCTCCTGTGGGACTTTTCCACATAGGTCATCATGCAAAGGAGAAACTAAGTGGATGCCATGAATTGTAATACTCCATATCTGTAAATAGAACATACATGAAGGGGAACCCTAGCATTTTTCCTATGTTAGGAACTTCAGCACAAGGCTAAACCCTGGAATTCTGTAATCAGATTACAAATCCTCCAAAAAATAATTTTATTTCTATAGGTCCTGATGTAAAAACCAAGGGCCTAATGCAGGTCTGAGAGTCACTTTGAGGCAAATAAGAGCTGAAAGTCAGAGACCTGAGTTTGAAAACATTTTCTGATACTTTCTAGCTATGTGAGGTTACAAGGGGTTATCACCCAGAGCCTATGGGCTTATTTCTCTAACGAGGTTGTTAGAAGCATTATATGTGAAGGTGTCTGAGACTGAAAAATAGTAGATATTTCTACTTATCCAAACATCCATATACAACACGCAAAATTATAAGAATCTTGGTTTTATATCAAAGTCAATTCAATAAAACAACAAGAAAAACACACAAGATGCAGCCCTGTAAAAGGTACAGACATCTTGCCAGAGAATAGAAAGGAGGGAAGTTGAATGAAGGTATTGGTGTTAAACATGGTTCCGGTGTCATGTTAGGTAAAAACATTTTAATTTGTCCACTCCAGCATTATGTATGCCCTCACTGTATCTAAATGGGTCAGAGTCCTAAATTAGCGAAACATCTAGTGGCCCCTCTACATCTTTAGCATGAACTTTCGGAATTGATCTTATAGCGCTGAATCTTAAATCAGGAAGAACTCTGAAACAGCATCAAATACCTGCTATGTGTAACAGAGATCTTACATGATATTGACAACTAAGTGTGAAAGTGAAAATGACGAATAGTACTGCTATTTTAGAGAATTTCAGATTAGTAAAACTGGGACTATATTTTCATATAGCCTATATGTTAATAGGTTCTTTACATACTTCCTGAAGTGTGGAAGTAGAGGAGAGGCTATTATAGTGTTTGTGTTTGCCCTTATAGTTGACGGGAAGGTAAAAGGACTCCAGCTGTTGTGGATCGACAAACTTTGAACTTGTCCAATTTTCTCTATGTATAATTGAGAAAATCTTGGAACTTCACTAGGAGCTGTGTGTGAATATATGTTATTAATATTTATGGCTCTTTCTCAATAAGTTCTGGAATCCACCCTTGACTACTGGGAAAATCACAGGCAAATAGAGAGAACCTCAAGCTTTGTATAGCCCATTATATTTTTCAAAGCATTTTCACTGCTATTATCTCATTTAATCTGGTCCCAACCTATTATAGGCTATACAAGGAATAACGCTAGCAGAGGAAAGGAAGAGAAGAGAGGCTCCTGGTAACTGCACTAGCACAGAAATTTCTTATTTGCTGCTGATGTCCTGAAAGGCAAAACCCCTCCCTGCCCTCCTTCCACTCAGCCTCTTCCTTTCAGGGCATTCAATGGCAATTGTCGGAAATCTTGCTTTCATCCTTCCTTTTCTCCTCAGGCAGGCAGGGAGCCACAGAGCCATCAGCTTAAGGTTGCCTGCAGAGTGTTCCTTCTCCTCTCCCTGCTTATAGCAGAATGGAAAACTACAGGGAAGGAAAAACAGTGTGTGAATGCAGCAGTGAAAGCACCCGACCTCTGAAAATCTGCAACCTGCTCTCCTTACCTGAGTTGTAAAAATTTAGGGGAAGGGTGTTAAGGATGGAGAATATGGAAATTTAAAGAAAGCGTGAGAGAGCTGAAATTCTCCCCTGTCTCTAAAAGCAGGTATTATTCTTCCTGACAGTCCTGCCAGTGAGTGGATTCCATAGTTCAAAGGTCATTAACATGAAGAATTTCAACAGAATCTTGCTGTTTGTCTTTGAACAGCATATTCACAGTTGTGGAAGAAAACTCTAAGATCCACTATGCAGCTGAATTTGGTCAGTGTGGAGTGCCTAGAGCAGTATCATACATTGGAGGAACGTTTGTTGATAGGTCGAATGACTACAGGTGACAAGTTGCTAGCACTTGTCCATCAGCCACTGGTGGTATTGAACGCTGTTATTTATAAACTGTGAACACAGATACATATTTTTTCTTTTCATGGGAATAGTCCTAGAGAATTTTAAGAACCAAGGAAGATGTCATCCCCAAACACACACACCCACACCCACACCCATGCCCACACACGCACACTTCAAGACTTAAGCTAAGCTTGGGTGCCAGAGGACAGTAGAATCAGATGAGATGGAAAGCTGTGTTTGATGCACCCATATGCACCCACAGGAAGCAGGAACCCAGAAGTTCCAGTTTCTGCTCCACACAGAATGATCTGGAATGGTCAGCATCCAGCCAGTCTTTATTCAGTCTTCTTGAACTCTGACCCAACTGTGTATCCTTAGCCAGATACAACAAATAACCTGTCTAGTTCTGATTCTAAAACCAGGTGGACAGAGAGTATCATGAGTGTAGAATGTGAAATTACAATCTTCAATATCAAAGGGAGAGAGTACACCTTTTATGAGATATCAGTTGTTTTTTAAGAAAACTGGAATAAAGGACACACGCCTTTATGTAAATGACATAGTTGAACACATAACTACCCTTTCTGCAATATTCAGAGAGGAGACTAGCAACACTTTCAGTAGCATTAGCTAAAGAGTGTGTGTGTTTGTGTGTGTGTGTGTTTTGCACTGTGAAAAACCAGATGGCATGTGATATAGTGTAAGAAACATTGGACTTGGAGTCAAGACAACTGAATTTTAATCCCAACTCCTCCCAACTCCCAACTTTAATTTCCAAAGTTGTCACTATACATACAACTTTGGAGAATTGCCTACCCTTTCCAATTCTTGGTTTCTTCATTTCTCAAAGTAGGCATGGTGCTAATTCATCCCCAGTGCCCCTTCTGGCTATATAAGGTCAGCCCTGCATCGCTCGCCTTGGGCACGTCTTTATTTAATCAAATTAAAAGCATGTTACGCTGATTTTCCTAGATTAAACAGAATGTACCCAACTTGATATAGGAAAACTTAGTGTTTTCAACAATCTTACAGGAAGCAAAAGCCTCCTAACTGGGTGGGAATAGAAGGAGCTAACCACAAGTTTGAAGGTTGGAAGGTTAAAGCATGTTCTATTTTTCATCACATTCCCTGAAGAAAACATCCTATGGTACAAAAACTTCTCATTCTGCTTGTAATGGTATTTGGCACTTGAGTATTTCCTCACACATCTGCAATATGTATTATCATGTTTTGAATTTTTTTTTTTTTTTTTGAGATGGAGTTTTCTCTTTGTTGCCCAGGCTAGAGTGCAATGACGTGATCTTGGCTCACTGCACCTTCTAACTCCTGGGTTCAAGCGATTCTCCTGCCTCAGCCTCCCTAGTAGCTGGGATTACAGGCACCCACCACCACCCCCAACTAATTTTTGTATTTTTAGTAGAGGGAAGGTTTCCCCATGTTGGCCAGGCTGGTCTCAAACTCCTGACCTTGGGTGATCCACCCGCCTTGGCCTTCCAAAGTGCTGGGATTACGGGCGTGAGCCACCTCGCCCAGCCAAAAATTGGTATCTTTCTTAATTATTACCATGGAACTTAGAAGGAAAGGTTGCAATTTATTGTTGACTGTGTGTGCATGTGCATGTGTGAGTAAGGAAAGAAGAAAAAAAAGAGGAGGAAAATCAACAAAAAATGGAGAAAGCATTAATTACTGTTCATTTGTGTAGAAAGTTTCACTTCATTTTGACGATTCATTTTGTTATCTGTGATCATCATATCCTTGATTCCTATAAAACTGAAAGCTAACTCTAGAATGCTCTAACTTATATTCTAATACAGCCATAGCAAAGACGAAGCTTTATTTGGTGGTTCTGTAATCAACATGTAATTTTACGTAGCCATAGGTATGAATAATTTTTCAGTGATGTGCCAAAAAAGTGTTCCTCAAACTTGTTTTTTAGTTAGAAGAAAAATCTGCAGTTCTCGTGTTGCAGACATCCTATGTTACATATTCAGCTTTTTTCAATAGGAATTTGGCAAAGCCAAAATTCCTATTTTTTTTTTCAATAGGAATTTGGCAAAGCCATTTATAATTTTTTTCAAAACATGAGAAAAAGTATACTTTTATTCCATGTACATTCTGCCCTTTAAGCCTCTAAATTTCACTGCTTGGAATAAATTAATAATGTTATGATATTAATAGAATTTTAGAAATATTGATAGAGAAATATTTTTTAATCCCATTTTAAAATAAGGATTTCTCCAAATTCCTATTCAGATATGCTCATTATCTCTATCTTTCAAGGTACAGAGAAATATTCTAATTCAACCAAATTTACTCCTGGAGCTTAAACTTTTAATTTCTGATATAATACTACTTTATCATTCATACCATAATGATACAATTTATCAGAGGAAAAATATTATGAAAGTTTAAGAAAACATTGGAATGCTAATATATCAAAAGACTGTTTCCTCTAAACCTATTGCTTTGTGTTTTAATATTGGGGAGCTTTTCACTTATTTAACTAAATTCAAAATAGCAATTTCCAACAAAGACCCAATTCAAATTAATTCCATAAAATGCACATTTTATTCTGTATCATGAAAAAATATCCACATTTAAATAAAGTGTGAAAAAAAGCAAAGTTAGTCCTCCCTGATGAAATACAGTTTATTGTGCTGAAACCCAGATTTCTTTTGGGCTAAAAGCTTCCACCTGCCAATTCACTTTTCAAAATGACCATTTTTTGAGAACAAACGTTAAATAAAGTGATAATCACCATAAACTTCCCAGAAGCAATTGAATTTTGATCACAATTCTTTCATAATTGACCCTAACGTCACAAAGTTAAAATATTTTCACACATCCTGTCAGCAGTCAGGTGATAGGTCAACAGTACATACAAAATTTCTATATTATACATTGCAGTATCTTTGTTTAAGTAGAAAAAAGGATCTGCTTAGCATGAATCAGATTTTGAAAAAAGCCAACAAGTACTGCTTAGCATAATGGTATTAAAAACATCCCACATGAAATTTTTGCATTGTTTCCTTCGTCAATGCATGAATCAATTATTTCTGGTGAATTAACCCTTAAAGGCAGAGGCATTTTTAATACCCCCAATATCTCACCAATATGGTTGCAGTGACAAAAACATTTAAGAAGTTGCAAAATTAATTCCCATAGTAACATTAGTGTTATAGTAGAATTTACACTGTAGTATACAAAATGCCACAACTAGTGTAAACAAAGTCACTAGAACATAGACTAAAAAGAACTCTATAATTTTCAATATATCGTGAATCTGCACATTTTGTGTTGTTTGAGTACCAAGCACTTCTAAAAGTCATTGCTCTTTCAACAAACTACAATGGCTGTTTTAGGGTAAAAAAATGGTTCTAAACTGGTTTCCACTTTTCATAACAATCACTTAAGAAATCTGTTCCTAATATGAAATGCATATTCCCCCTTGCTTTATTAACTGTGAACAGGTTCTAAGGTGGAAGGCGACTGCTTGATGGAAGATGCTGGTGCAGTCAACCCTAAGGAGATGAAAGTGAACACTACACTTATTCCCTCTCTGATAAAGGGTCATAAGAATAGCAATGTGAAAACATCCCTGCAGAGGTCAAAAAAGCAATTCTGACCACTGTTTTTTCCTGAAAATGAAATAGGCTAATCTTGATTTTAAATAAAAGTGCATTTGGATTTTGTGTAAGTTGACAGTTCATGGCTGTGACATAATATACCAATATTAAATACTTAGGACTATCAAACACTGTAACATGGAATTAAAAATGAATCTTTGTTGTGATTTTGCATAGTTTACTAGCTAGGTATTCTTCCTGTTTGCAGTCTTGGCTTCATCAGGTATCTTTCCCGCTATAATTTGGTTGAAAAAGTTGAGGAGCAAATGAGGGGTCCATGACAACGATGGTTCTAGGAACAACAATAATCTTTATGTTGCTTTTTGCCAAAGTCCAATTTCTCTAACTCAATGGAGAGTCTGACCAAAAGCTTTGGGTAGAGGGAAGTGGTTACATTTTATATTATGAAATATGATTTAGCAGAGAATGGGGATAAAATTACTTAAATTAGTTATTATGGATACTCAATCTGGTTTATTGAAGCTTCAAGGTGAATATTTTGGCTTTGACTGCTTTGGTCATTCAACAGTCAGTGATTCCGCATGAATGAGAGAGAGTGATCAGATCTTTTTGTTTCCTCCCATCAAATGCAGCCCAACCAGCCAAGTGCTTAGGGGATTGGGTTTGTAGGTCAGAACCAGAGGTTCTAAACTCATTGGTTGGTGGGAGAACACTTATTTCTAAAGAAGGCCCCAGCATTTGACAAGCTTTCAAACTGCTTCCAAAGGTTTTGTTAAAACCTTAATGACAATGTGTCATCTTAAAAACAAATAAACAAAAGCTATTTAAAAGGCACCACATACAGAAAACTCATTAAAAGGAAGCAACTGCTGTCCCTTCTCCACCCTCCTTTTTCCTCAGTTATAACTCCGGTCATAAGCTGCACTTTTTGGTTTACTCTTCTTTGACCAAGTGCCTTTACGAGTAGTACAAGACATGACCTCATTTAAATAATCATGCAGTGGTAATGTAAAAGCCAGGATGGAAGTGAGCTGACTATAAAAAGCTTTGGATAGTGTCAGTGGGGTCCTTCACAGTCATTATTTTAAAAGTAGGATTCTTCCTTTCTATGATTACCTCTGGCTCAGTTATTAGCCAAGTGAAAACAAGATGGTTTGGGCTGAAGATTCCAGCATGTAGTGTTGTAATATCTTGTTTTTTTCTCCTTATCTCAAGACACTTGCTTTAGAAATCTCAAAGGGTAGAACAAATAAATCACATTCAGAAAATTAACATTTTTTCATTAGAGAAAATTATTGAAACTCTCTGAAGTAAATATACATACTATGAGCTCATTAATTTTGGAAGTAAGGATACAAGTTGCCATTCTAAACAGAAATAGTTCATTTGGATAATGCATTTAATAGTGGTTTGGCCAAGAAGCCAACATCAGTGCAATCAATAAAAATATCTGAATAATCTACTTAAAACCCAATGAGTCAAAAAATAAATTTTAAAAATCAGTTCTGGAGTCTCATCCAAATCCCACTATTAAAAAGAAAAAGAAATTATAGAAAAAAAATCCTGAATGACTCTTGCTTTCCTTAACCATTATGCATTACCTCTTTAGGTTAAAATTCAACTGGAAAAGAAAATGTTGATACCAGTGACCATATATCAAACATACCACATTTGACAGTTTACTTTGGCCGATGTCTTTCAACTGTTAGGAGAAGTAAAGGAAAATTCCACTGTTGGGACAGGGCACCTTTTGCTTAAGACAGTATGATTTCAAACTCTGTCATTGACTCTGACCTATCAAGAAAAACCAAACATTTACATTCACATTATCGAGTGCAATTTTTAAGAATTATTTTAAGAAATCTTTAAAAGTATGTGTCTGGAAAAACCTAGACTAGATGGTTGAACTAGATAGTTCTTGTAATGTCAGTATTCTACAAAATAAAGGTTTCTCCCTAAGGTCTGACTGCCTGTGTTAGAAACTCAACTTTACCATGTAGCAAGTATGCTATCCTGGACAAGTTCCTTAACCTATACCTTCATGGGGTTGCTGCAAGAATTAAATTTGATAACCTAAATAAAATGCTTATCATAGTGAGACCTTGGTAAATATAAGCTTAGTTAACTTATTTAACTTCTAAGCCTAAGAGTAAAGAAGCAGATAGATTCTAATCAGTCTTTTCTCAACCCTTGCCTTCATCATCTTTCTAGTTCCCAGTCCAAATCCTCAGTGGTCCTGACCCTCATAAAGAATGCAAACACAGGGGTCTTATCCTACAAATGAAGTGATAGAAAATCTCAAGTCAGAATATAGGCCAAAACTTACAACACATAGCACATAGTTAAGAATTTTGTTATAAGAGTGTCTGCCCATGTGGAATCATATATCTTGAACAGGTCATGATTATTTTAATATAAAAAGTTGAAGGATGAACTACTCTAGTTTTTATTTGTATAAATTTAAGGGGTACACATTCAGTTTTGTTACATAGATACATTGGTGAACTACTCTATACCTTGGCCACTTACCAATTTTTTCACAAAATTGAGAATTTCTGCCAAGCAGTATGATTAAGTAGAAATAAGAAAAATCACAAAATTTACCTATCTTTCTCTTCTTTCTCTCTTCTGTCAAAGGAGCTTCATTCTTTCCACGTTTGATTTGTAGCTCTAAATTCCCACATAAGTATGAAGTTTTATGCTTACCTGCCACTAGCAAACTATGCCTCCCTCCATTAACCTCTGACCAGATAAATCTCTTCTAAAACCTAAAAGAATATTTAGATAAAAATCACATCACCGTCAATCCCTGAAATCTCTTCTAAAATCTAGAAGAATATTTTGATAGAGAGTACATCGTGGATACTCTTCTATGAAAGAATGAAAAAGTGATCACTTGTCATAATGTGATTTTCACCTGCAAGAAAGATAATTTTTTCATTGACCTAATAGCATGTTGATATAAGGAGGCAACAGCTGTTATCTTTGTTTTCTTATTTATTGGCGGGGAAATGGTAGCATTTGGTACACTAGGAAAGGTTAACTTCTAGTTTGTGGTAAAGCTAAATTCAGAACCCAAGACAAAGCTCAGATACTAAGACTTAAGATGTTTTCCAAAAGACTGTTTTTGTCTTTTCCCCCTTTCCATTAAGATGAGAAGAGAAATACTTTTACACCTAATAGAAAAAGTTATAGCACAACATTCACATGATTATAAAATATTCATATTTGAAAGTTATCCATGTATGATATGCACATTCTAGATAAATGGTCTCATTACCTACATGGAATTTTGGAAAACAAACTCAGAAAATTGCTTAAAAGATAAAAATTATACAAGATAGTGGAATTCATTAGAAATATGATGAATAATTTCACAAATATCTGCCACTGCACACTTCAAAACAGTCACTGCTCTGAAGGCTAATATTAAAAAAAATTCCAAATGACTTTAACTATTTAAAATAAGATATCAAATGGACCAGATATCACAGGGTGAACAAAATCTCCTTAAACAGAAGGGAAAATGTGATTTTCATTTGGGCTCCAATAAGGTTAATTTTGATAATGGTACTTTAGTTAGCGGTCACAAATAATTTTCCTATTAAAGTGTTGAGTACAACAGAAGTACACATTTTTTCTAGAGCAATTTCAAACCCCAGATTTTCCATTTTTTTCTCTGATATGCATAAAGTTGTTTGTAAAAAATGCTTAGGACATTTTTAGTCCTATACTTAATGCAAGATGCAACTAGTGTCATAAAAATTTTCCATTTTAACAATGAAGCATGGGCCTGTATTCAACCACGTCATTCAATTCAACCACTGTGCCTGAACCATTTTCAGTACCATTCATATAGCTTTGGTATTGTCATCTGGCTTTTGTGTGCCTATTTGCTTTTTATCATAATCTCTTCCATCTGCTAGATCACATTTAGTGCAACAATATCCTGATACAGACTGATAAAACCTGCCATTATGATACATCACTCACATTTCCATTCTAATTTGACTTTTGCTATTTTGTTACAACCACCTGTCGAGGATACAGCATCTGATCTTACCTATTAATAACATCATAGAAAAATATTGAAGGTGTGGAAATTGCTTTGGAAAATGTTTGGATTTCTAATACATATCCATTTACTCCTATTAATATATTATTTAGAAATATAATATTAAAATTTTTATTCTGGATGCACCAAGAGCATCTATACAGTGTAGGAATAAAACATGCAGTTGTCTGGTCCCCAAAAGAGCATCTACTGTCTATGTGCTAGTTGAGGCAACATAGAACATGATTTTATCATTATTGCATGTATTAAAGCAAATATTCACCCTTCATTCAAATCTGAGTAAATTCAACTGCTAAGATTTGTGGAATCTGGGAACCTAAAAGACTACTCTATATACAATGTTTGCTGAAAACACGCATTCCTGCTGAAAACAGCAGTGTGCATTCAGCACCTCTTCATATCATGCACACAGAGAACAGAGATGGCTGAAAAGACACTACGATAACTGCACCATAAATAAACAATTGATACTTTCCCTCC